>NC_060886.1:6011013-6026013 GCF_014805685.1 Silurus meridionalis
CAGAGCCGGACTCTTGTCACATTTACACACAAGTGTGTTTATTGCTTATGGAAATTACACGCATTACATTAATATTGAACTAATTATGTTAAGTGCAAGATTTATGTGGTTGTGTTTTGTCCATTGATGGTGATGAGAAACCCTGTGAGAGACAGGAGAAGACACAGAGTGTGTAATATGAGCTGATTATAAATGATTAATGTGTGTATATGGTGATTAAGTTGCACTGTTTAAACTTTATGCTGTTGCATATTTAACTAAGTAAGCTAGTAACTTTAGACTGCTGATTTGTAATATATACACACATATACATAAATACACTCATCGGTCAATAATAAAGGAACACCTGCTTATTCAGGCGATTTTCCAATCAGCCAAATGTGCATAAGAGCTTCAGGTAAATTCAAGATCAAACGCAAAATCCGTGGAATGGTTGCTAGTGCGAGTAGATAACTGTCTCTAGAGTTTATACCAATTTGGTGTGGGGGATCTAGTGAATGTCAGTTTAGTAGCCAGAAGCAGTTTATTGATGAGAAAGAGAGGATGTCAGAAAGGAATGGCCAGACGGATTCGATCTGAGAATAAATCTATGCTAATTCAAATTAGCTTCAAATAAGCACTCTGTTCAAATGTACTGAGAAGAAAATTATCTCAGACATCTCAGAAAACTGAACCTTGGGCTATGGATTGGTATTGGTGTTTAAAGTTTATGATTGTAGTTTGGGTTTAGGATTAGAGTTAGAGTTGGGAATTAAAGTTTAGAGTTAGGGCTCGGGTTTAAAGTTGAAGTTTAGAGTTAGGGTTAGAGCTCGGGTTTAAAGTTGAAGTTTAGAGTTAGGGTTAGAGCTCGGGTTTAAAGTTGAAGTTTAGAGTTAGGGTTAGGGGTCAAGGTTGGGATTCATGATTAAGCTTCGGGTTCAGTGTTAGAGTTTGGGGTTGGAGGTAGAACTTGGGATTTAGTTTTCAGGTTTAGCGCTGGGGTTTTGGGGTTAAAGTTGGGGTTATTAAAGCTAGGGCTGGGGATAAGGTCTTGAGTTTAGGGTTATGGATTAGAGATATGGGTGGGGTTTATGGTTGGGGTTTAGAGGGTTTGAATTTAGAGTAAGGGTTAGAGTTAAGAGTTAGGACTGGGATGAGGTTGAGGTTTAGGGCTCAATTTTAGGGTTAGCTAGCTAGGGTCAATCTTAGGGTCTAGTTGGGGTTTAGGGCTAATAATTAGGATTTAGGGAAGTTTTGGGAAGTAGTTTTGGGGGCTGGTTGTAGAGTTTGGCATTAGAGTTGGAATTTAGGCTTAGAGTTTGGGTTTGGGGTTAGAGTTTGGAGTCAGGGCTGTTAGGGTTCAAATTTATGGGTTGAGTTTAGAAGTTAGGGTTTAGAGCTAGTGTGTAGGATTTAGGCTTAGGGTTGGAGGTAGATTTTGGGATTAGGGTTTAGGGTTACATCTTAGCAGTTGGAGTTTAGGGCTAGTGTGTAGGATTTAAGCTTAGGGTTGGAGGTTTTTTCTTTTTAACTTTTACTTTTCATAGATGTTCAGTAGGACACTCGCTTGTGTTTGGTGTCACAGACATCTTTAATATTGTATACTACATTCCCTGTGACTTTAATAAAGACAGAACAAACAAAGCCTTAAGGCACTGAGCCTTGTGCTTTGTTTGGAGACAGACATTCAATAAAGGATTGTGTGTGTGTGTGTGTGTGTGTGTGTGTGTGTGTGTGTGTGTGTGTGTGTGTGTAGGTAAAAGAGTAAGTGACTCTAGTGGCCTGCCGAGGTCAGTAATGCAATCTGGTTGAATTGATTAGTGTAAACTGAGAATCCGGTTCTTATTGTTTAAAGCCTGATCTTCACTGAGGAATTGTGAACACAGACGTTAGCTCTAAGCTGTGACCAAGTCTAAGTGATCATTTTAGTCAGTAAATATAATCATTTGTACGATATCTATTTCATTCACTTGCCTTTTTTACAAACTGACATGAAAACTGAAACTCATATGAAACCCGTATGAAAATGAACTCCAACAGCATCAACAATGAATATAAATCTGTTGTCACACTTTTTGAGGTGTTAAAGTCACCATATGGATAAAGAGAAGGTTCAATTAAAGGTGACAGATTTTCAGAACAAACGGTACCACAGTAGGTAACAGCTGTAAGGAAAGGTTTAAAAAATAACTGGGTCAGTTTCTGTCAGTCAAAAAAAGTTTTTAGGTTTTTATTTGTTCACTGTAGCTACGAGACTAGCACTGCTAACACATAAAATAAGTTTCTACAATGGCTAGCAGCTTTTCATAGTCAATTCAGTTTTATGGAATATTTTTTACAGCATGTCAAAACATTTGTTCTATAAAGACAAACTTTCGTGGACATCTGACCATAAGATTCATATGTGTTAAAATAAATAAGCTCCTCTGTGAAGATGTTCTACTACATTTTGTAGTGTGCTTGTGGAGTTTTGTGCTCATTCAAACACAAGGGTGTTAGTAAAGTTAAGTACTGCTGTAGGTGAGGTAAGGAGGCCTGGGGTGCAGTTTAATTTATTCCAAACATGTTTAATATGGTTGAGGTCAGAGATGTATAGCAAGAGATCTTCCACATTTTAGATTTAAAGCATATCTTCATGGAGATTTTTTTGTGGACTTGGGCGTTATTCTGTTGGAGGTTCTTATAGTTCAAGTGATGGGAAAATGTAATGCAACCACATCCAAAGACCATCCAAGAAAGGCATTCAAGTGTGTGCCTCTGGTAACAGTGGCAACAGTGTGGGGAAAAACATATGGCCGGAAAAGTCAGGTGTTCCAATACCAATTCCAATGTCCACATAGTGTATTTGGAAATTGCTTAAAACAAGGTTTAGGTAAACTGCTGACATGTAACATGAGACTAATACAAAATCAGTTATTAATATACTGTAAATTGATTTGAATCTGACACACATTCCAATACAATCAACTAAAAAAAACTAATCATGATACACTCTGCCAAATAATGCTGACTGAACACTACATTTCAGATTTTTACATTCTCTGATTTATTTGTGACAAACAGAATTTGGAGATCAGAGACATCCAAAGCCATCGGTCACTACATGCCCTTATTGTGAACATTTCAGACTTTTTCAATTCTTAGCAATGAATGTTGTAGCACAGGGGTGTCAAACTCAGGCACAAATTTGGCCCACGAAATTGCATCAAATGTGTATTAAAGTTGGCCCGACAGTATATAGCGCATACACCGCTAATACTACAAATCCCAGAATGCTTTGTTAGTGCGTTAGCGCGTTAGTCGAGACCGCTGAAAAACTCCCCGTACTCAGCGCTGAATTTACCCCGCGATTTACCGACTTTGAAGCTCAGAAATGCAGATTTAAACGAACAGTAATTCGTTTGTGGTTGACGTGGAAAGCGCACCAACCAACCTCCAAATGGAGCTGATTAAACTCCAGTGTAGAGACACGCTCAAGTCAAAGTACGACTCTGTGTGTGCTGCACAGTTTCCATGTTTCCTCCCCAACACACTGTTCCAACTTCATGTCCAAGCTGCTCAAATCCTCTCTGTGTTCACCAGCACATATCTGTGTGTGTGTAACTGTTCTCTTTAATGAAGATGAACAAAACCCCACTCAGGAGTCTCACTGATGAACACCTTCACTCAATCCTGAGGATTTCCTCAGCTCAGAGCCTAAACCCAGACATTGATGCGCATTGAATTGAACCAATGTGCATCAGAGTAAATCAGGGAGTAGCAAACTGAGCTTGAATGAATGTTGTCTTTATACACTTTTTCTAATCCAAGGCATTAACTGGTAATAGTTGAAAGATTGCTTTTTTTAATTAAAATAAATTATTATTTTGGTTGTTTTGTTGTTGCCCTGTGAAAAAAGGTTTACATTAAAAAGGAATTTGAAAGAAACGAATACCACTGATGTGTGTTTTATTATAAATTTAATTTCTCATGTGTTTATAAAATTAAACTTTGGTTGTTCCAGATTTAATGTTTATGCAAAACTAAAGTTTGTTTCCATATGAAAAGGTTCAACATTACACATCTGGAGAGACGGAAAACATGCACAATTGCAGTCAATATTTCAATAAATATTGATTTTGGCCCACCACTTCGTCCCAGTTTTTAATTTTGGCCCACTGTGAATTTGAGTTTGATACCCCTGCTGTAGCATGAGCCTGTCTACAACAACTAGCAAGAACACTACTGAGAAACAACTTTAAGAATTCTGAGAGGAAAATCAAATAAATATGCTATCAGGTGCAGCAGATTCAGATCCACTTTATCAGCCGTCTATTTGTGTAGAAGAACAAGAGCAAATATGTAAACATGATTATGAAAATCATATCACCTATCACATGTCAAACCCTGCAAACCCACCATAAAAAAAAAACAACAGATTAGCTTTGTTCTAGTTTCTCTTCTGATTTTGCCTCACTTCATAGAAAAACATCTAACAAACAAAGGAGAACATCTGAAAGCAGACAAGCCGTCCACCTGTGATAGAACCTCATGTGTCGCTCAAAACCAGAGTGATTGAGAGAAAAGAGGAGAAAGCTTTAGAAGTGTTATTGTTCAGTGATTTTCAATTACAGAGCCGCATCCTGTGTGTCCAGGTGAACAAAACACAGCTGACGTCAATGACAGGCTCTAGGACACTTGAAGGAGCCGGAAGAAAAGAAACTGATCAGGGAAAAAAACATATTAAAGAAACAGACAAAAATGAAAAAGGAGAAGATTAATTGAGATGGTAAATAATAGTGCATGGTGTTGGAGAACTCTCTGATCTCCCCTTCAGCTGCTGCTCGCAACCTCGGGGTAACCATGGACAATCAACTGACCTTTTCCTCACATGTTGCTAATGTGACTCGTTCTTTAGTTCCTTCTCTACAAAATCAGAAGAATTCGATCATTTTTATCCACGCAGGCTGCTCAGGTGCTTGTTCAGTCTCTTGTCATTTCAAGACTGCACTACTGTAACTCTGGTCTATATAGAAACAAGGTCCTGGATTACCTTTTATTAAAACTATAACGCAGGAGAACATGTTCTTACATCGTCACAGAGGCGACGAGTCTATTCAAAAGTTCTTCTTTAATCATAAAATGTAACAAATGCAAAATTATATACAGGACATCCTTTTATTCCTCATATTTACATCCATCAACACCTGTTATCACTTTTCTTGTGTTATCTTAAACATTTTAACAGAAGACTTTATTTCTAAAAGCCTACAAATGTTTCACGTCTCCACAGGCTCATATTCAGAAAAGAACAGAAATCAATGATTTAAGAATATCTAAACTAAATGCCAAACTAAATTACAATAAAACACCTTCACTGTTTCCAAATGCAATATATACATTTGTATAACTAATATACAAGAAATTGAAATATTAAACTGGTTCTTATACAAAGTTCTCCTACATCTCTCCACTGCTGCACTTCCTCCACTGGCTTCCGGTATCTGCAAGCAAAAATATTCAAAACACTGATACTTGCCCACAAAGCCAAAAATGGACCCACTAACCTCAAAGCTCTTATCACTTCTACACCCTACACCACGCTGCCTCAGATCTTCCAGAACTGCTCCACTGATCTTACTTTCTCTCAGGGTAAGAGGTAGGTATACATCAAATCTGTTTTCTGTTCTGGCACCGAGGTGGTGGAACGAACTTTCCCTAGTTGTCCAAACAGCTGACTCACTGCCTATCTTCATATGACGGGTGAAGACCTACCTCGTCATGAAACTAGCACGTTTCCCCTGTTTATGTCTTTACGCTAAAAATAAAGTGTGCTATAAATCCTCTCAACAGTTTAGTGTTGATTTATTCAATGGTAGCGATGTCAAAGTGCTTTTGTACATGGCTCTGGATAAGGGCGTCTGCTAAATGCTGTAAATGTAGAACCAGAACTGGCTGTACACTGTTGTACTGATGTTCTAGTGAAAACAGGTATATGGCTCATAGGTTTTTCTGGTATGTTTTGTAGACTTCGTTCACTACAAAATGTTGATAATTGCAATCTGAAACACTGTCAGAGAGAGAAAGAGATTTTCTGAGTAAAACAGGAGGGTGACGGTTTACACGTGCTTCCTTCAAGACATGTAAAACAAGCCAACATCATTTTTTAAATTCCTGCTCATGCTGCATCACAGCGTTGTGCAACAACCTTTCAGAGGAATGCACTATCTTCCCTCTTAAACATACATAAATTCACAGAAACACATAATTGGCTTGTGCCACTTTGATCGACAGGGAAATAAAGGGGAATGAACCTCCCACCAACAAGACATGGCCAGTTTTGCTTTGATGGATATACGTAGTTTAATGTCCGAAGACTGCAAGTTCGAATCCCACCAATGTCCTTATTATTATATATTATATAAAAATATATGTTTATCAATATTTGATTTAGGATTCATTTCATAGAATCAAATAAAAAATCTAACGTGTGTATATGGCACAATAAAAAAAAACTAATGAAAAGGCAAATCATTTGTATTTAGGATGCATAATTATTCCAGTAGTTGTACCATGTGATTTAAAAGTGATTTACCTAAAAAAAAAATAGCTTTAAATAAACCAGCAATAGGAATTCCAGCTAACATGACATGTCCCTACTAGACTATATATATATATATATATATATATATATATATATATATATATATATATATATATATATATATATATATATATATAGTGTGAAACAACTGAAAATATGTCATATTGTAGGTTCTTTAAAGTAGGCATCAAGAGAATGCCAAAAGTGTGCAAAGCAGTCATCTAAGCAAAAGGTGGCTACTTTGAAGAACCTACAATATGACATATTTTCAGTTGTTTCACACTTTTTTGTTATGTATATAATTCCACATGTGTTAATTTATAGTTTTGATGCCTTCAGTGTGACTCTACAATTTTCATAGTCATAAAAAATAAAGAAAACTCTTTGAATGAGAAGGTGTGTCCAAACTTTTGGTCTGTACTGTGTGTATATATATATATATATATATATATATATATATATATAAAACAGCATTATTTTTTTTTTTTTTATCTTATTCCACCCAGTTTGTTATTCGCCTGATGTACACTTGTCATTCATTTCCAGTATTAGGTTTTGGATTTGTCCGTCTGTTTATTTCATAACCGTCATCTCAATCTGCATTTGCATCCAACATCTTCCTCATTTCTTGACAACGACTGTAATAGCTGTCTTCTCTCTGTCTCTGAGTTTGACAGCAGTGTAACCCAGTGTGAGTCGTCCATGACCTTGTCTATGGAAGACAAGCCTGTGCTTCTCCTGATGGTATTGATTCAAAGCACTGAGAAATAAAGATAAAAAAAAAAAAGTGCAAGTGCAATCACCCTTACTTCATCTCCCATCACAGCGCTCTGCTCATCCACAAAATCATCAGTGACCTGATGAATGATGGTGCTTTCTGCACCCCTTACTGCACCCCTTTACACCCTCAGCTCCCCACTCTGAGAAATACATTCGAACATTTCTTGGGAAGATGAAAGAAGAAGGAAAAATAGGAGTTTTTCTGTTCTCCAGTGTCTATGCCCTTACAATCTCCTTTAAGCATATTTTCTCGAAAGTAAAGGCTTTCAGAGATATGAACCTACAGCAACCTACACTAAAGCAACACAAATAATTACAGACATACGAAGGGTATAATTAAACATTGACTCATAAGAAACTGAAGCACGAGTTCAGCGCTTGTGCGTTACATTTTATTTATCTATTTACATGTGTATGCATTTATTTATTTACCTATTTGTTTTTTTTTATTATTTATGTATTATTAATGTGTTAAAGCTAGAAACTAGGTGTGAAATACAGATGAGTTTGTCAGACACTTTCTCAGGCCTGTATATATATATATATATATATATATATATATATACAGGAGTGCAGAATTATTAGGCAAATGAGTATTTTGACCACATCATCCTCGTTATGCATGTTGTCTTACTCCAAGCTGTATAGGCTGGAAAGCCTACTACCAATTAAGCATATTAGGTGATGTGCATCTCTGTAATGAGAAGGTGTGGTCTAATGACATCAACACCCTATATCAGGTGTGCATAATTATTAGGCAACTTCCTTTCCTTTGGCAAATGGGTCAAAAGAAGGACTTGACAGGCTCAGAAAAGTCAAAAATAGTGAGATATATTGCAGAGGGATGCAGCAGTCTTAAAATAGCCAAGCTTCTGAAGCGTGATCATCGAACAATCAAGCGTTTCATTCAAAATAGTCGACAGGGTCGCAAGAAGCGTGTGGAAAACCAAGGCGCAAAATAACTGCCCGTGAACTGAGAAAAGTCAAGCGTGCAGCTGCCAAGATGCCACTTGCCACCAGTTTGGCCATATTTCAGAGCTGCAACATCACTGAGTGCCCAAAAGCACAAGGTGTGCAATACTCAGAGACATGGCCAAGGTAAGAAAGGCAGAAAGTCGACCACCACTGAACAAGACACACAAGCTGAAACGTCAAGACTGGGCCAAGAAATATCTCAAGACTGATTTTTCTAAGGTTTTATGGACTGATGAAATGAGAGTGAGTCTTGATGGGCCAGATGGATGGGCCCGTGGCTGGATTGGTAAAGGGCAGAGAGCTCCAGTCCGACTCAGACGCCAGCAAGGTGGAGGTGGAGTACTGGTTTGGGCTGGTATCATCAAAGATGAGCTTGTGGGGCCTTTTCGGGTTGAGGATGGAGTCAAGCTGAACTCCCAGTCCTACTGCCAGTTTCTGGAAGACACCTTCTTCAAGCAGTGGTACAGGAAGAAGTCTGCATCCTTCAAGAAAACATGATTTTCATGCAGGACAATGCTCCATCACACACGCCCAAGTACTCCACAGCGTGGCTGGCAAGAAAGGGTATAAAAGAAGAAAATCTAATGATATGGCCTCCTTGTTCACCTGATCTGAACCCCATTGAGAACCTGTGGTCCATCATCAAATGTGCGATTTACAAGGAGGGAAAACAGTACACCTCTCTGAACAGTGTCTGGGAGGCTGTGGTTGCTGCTGCACGCAATGTTGATGGTGAACAGATCAAAACACTGACAGAATCCATGGATGGCAGGCTTTTGAGTGTCCTTGCAAAGAAAGGTGGCTATATTGGTCACTGATTTGTTTTTGTTTGGTTTTGAATGTCAGAAATGTATATTTGTGAATGTTGAGATGTTATATTGGTTTCACTGGTAAAAATAAATAATTGAAATGGGTATGAATTTGTTTTTGTTGTTGCCTAATAATTATGCACAGTAATAGTCACCTGCACACACAGATATCCCCCTAAAATAGCTAAAACTAAAAACTACTTCCAAAAATATTCAGCTTTGATATTAATGAGTTTTTTGTGTTCATTGAGAACATGGTTGTTGTTCAAATTAAATCCTCAAATAAAATTAATCCTCAAAAATACAACTTGCCTAATAATTCTGCACTCCCTGTGTATATATATATATATATATATATATATAAAACAGCATTAGTTTTTTTTTTTATCTTATTCCACCCAGTTTGTTATTCGCCTGATGTACACTTGTCATTCATTTCCAGTATTAGGTTTTGGATTTGTCCGTCTGTTTATTTCATAACCGTCATCTCAATCTGCATTTGCATCCAACATCTTCCTCATTTCTTGACAACGACTGTAATAGCTGTCTTCTCTCTGTCTCTGAGTTTGACAGCAGTGTAACCCAGTGTGAGTCGTCCATGACCTTGTCTATGGAAGACAAGCCTGTGCTTCTCCTGATGGTATTGATTCAAAGCACTGAGAAATAAAGATAAAAAAAAAAAAGTGCAAGTGCAATCACCCTTACTTCATCTCCCATCACAGCGCTCTGCTCATCCACAAAATCATCAGTGACCTGATGAATGACGGTGCTTTCTGCACCCCTTACTGCACCCCTTTACACCCTCAGCTCCCCACTCTGAGAAATACATTCGAACATTTCTTGGGAAGATGAAAGAAGAAGGAAAAATAGGAGTTTTTCTGTTCTCTGGTGTCTATGCCCTTACAATCTCCTTTAAGCATATTTTTTTTGAAAGTAAAGGCTTTCAGAGATATGAACCTACAGCAACCTACACTAAAGCAACACAAATAATTACAGACATACGAAGGGTATAATTAAACATTGACTCATAAGAAACTGAAGCACGAGTTCAGCGCTTGTGCGTTACATTTTATTTATCTATTTACATGTGTATGCATTTATTTATTTACCTATTTGTTTTTTTTTATTATTTATGTATTATTAATGTGTTAAAGCTAGAAACTAGGTGTGAAATACAGATGAGTTTGTCAGACTCTTTCTCAGGCCTGTATACAGATTTTATTTTAAAATCATTTTATATGAAATTAAACCCTTTTAGTAGAGCACGTATTTGTTCTGGCTCTATGTGCTGGTCATGTGTTTACAGCAATATGGAAATATTGTTCCTGAATATCTTATTGCTGAAATAATCCATAAAGCCACATTTCACTTTCACATTCAGAAAGAAGGAGCTGTGTTTTTTACGTGAACAATTTTTTTTTCTTAAAAAAATGGTCCATAAAAAAATACAAATTGGAATAAATCTGTTTTTAAAATGTATAGCAAAAGAATACAAATAAATACATAAATTAATAATAATATATTAATATAATAAAAAGGAAAAAGGAAAACAAATTTAAACCTAATTAGAATCCAATCAGAAAATTAACCCCCCAAAAAAATTCACCTAATCAATATATTAAAAAAAGAAATAAGATGAGCCCTGATATTTGAAAGAAAAAAAAATCAGACGTCTGGGATCGCCTTTGGGGCACTCGGGAAAATTCCTGCAATTGAGTCGCACGGCTGCCGACCTCATCTGTTCCTCAGAGCCTTGTTAAAGATGACGGTGATTAACTTCAGGAGGCCGTGTAATTACGTTCGTTTTGCAGCGGCGTGATTGCAGCTCGGAGCTGCACTTGATTTGAGCTGACAGTTACGCAGCAATTATGATGTCTCTCTGATTTCCTTTCTTTTTTTTTTTATTTTCGCTTGGGAAGTGAATCTGGACTGCAGTGAGCGTTCGAGATGCTGACTGCTGAAGAAGTGCCACAGCGGGTCACCGGCCCACTGATGCTCAGAGAGTAGACACAGGGGAAAAAAGACAGTAATGGACACACAGGAGGAATAAGAGAAAAGACGGGATAAGAGCAGAACCTAAAAAAAAAAGAGGGGAAAAAGAAAAGTCCTTTTATTCAGAATCCGTCCAGGCACTTCGGGCTCTGAAAGACACGCCGTTCTTCACACGCTGTTCCCCGTCACGGCGTTCCAGTGTTAAAAGTTGTGGCCAAGTGATAAATCAGCTGCTCAGTTTAAAAAAAAAATGTGAAAGAAATTCCACAGATTTATCAAACGTGCTGTGAAGGATGCCAGTAGAGCAATTAAGCATCTTCAGATAACGTTCTAGAAGAACCTTCGTGATTGTGAGGAGGCTTTGAACAACAGTCAAAGAAACTGTGCCGCGCTAATCAGGTGCTAATCTTAGCTTAATGTGGGAAACAAGAGCTTCAGAGAGCTTTCTGAAACAAGCTTGAACACTTTACAGCATATATATATATGAGTTGGAAAGTTATCTTAAATTAAATGCACTATTAATGCACTTTCATATAAATAAATCAATGAACATAACTATTTTAGACCAGCTAATTTTTAAGTAAACATACGATTTTTTCTTCAAGATCTTTTTTAATTATTAAAGCATAAAACTAGAAAACTATATGGACATATGTTTGTGGAAACCAGACCATAGGTGCTTTTTGAACATCCAATTCCACATTTAGTCTCCATTTGCTGTTATAATAACCTCCACTCTTCTGGGAAGATGGTCCATCTGATTTTGGAGTGTGCTTGTGGAGATGTCTTCATTCAGCCACAGAGTTATATCTGCAAAATCATTAGTGATAACTGGCTATTCCAGTATCTGTTTATAGACATAATAGTATACTTTATTACTAAATGTATTGAGACACCAAATTACATGTGGTGCAATTACATTTTCATTCACTTGAACTAAGAAACCCAAACTTGTTCCAGCATGACAATGCCCCTGTGTATATATCCAGCTCCATGAAGATATGCTTTATATGAGTTGGAGTGAAGATCTCCTGCTATAGAGCTCTGATCTCATGAACACCTTTGGGATGAAGGTGAACGCTGACTGCACCCCAGGCTTCCTCACCTCACCAACATCAGTACCTGACTTTACTAACACCCTTATAACAGCAAATGTGGAATGGGATGTATAGAAAGCACATACTATCATATGGCGAGGTGAGCAGTAGTGTAGAAAGAAGGTGCACATATTAAGAGGATGGATTAAAGGCATGAAGTCTGAACAGATCAGATACATTTGTAATTGACACTGACAGAACACACACTTCTCCATGAAATCACCTTTAAACTTTTTTTTTTTTTTTTTTTTTTTAACACAAGCAAGTTCACTAATCAGAGCTGACAGAGTAAACAAAATGAAATATCTATGAACATCTGTACACACTGTAGCCCTGTGGCAAGATTCTCTTCTGATCAGGTGCCTTTAGCTGAATAATTGATCTAATTGATGGTTTATGTAACAGAAAGATCTGCTCCAGAAGCCGTGATGTTGACTGTTTAGTAAACAGGAGTTGCTTATATACAGCCAAGTTTTTTTTCCTGTGTTTGGTCAGCTGGATTACTGGCCTGAGTCAAAATCGCCGTTATAGATAGAAGTACAAATAAAGGTTTCAGGCAGAGTTTATCTGTTACTACAGAACCAATTCTCAACCATCATACTTCCCTACATTGGGATATTTCTGAGTTTTTATTTATTTATTATATTTTTTATTTAATATATCCCTGAGCAGCCCACTATTGGTATATTGCTATTACCACCTCACTTTTACATGTGTTCTGATTCTGGATTCGATCCTGAGAAGATTTGAACACTTACATGCATGCAACTGCATTAGACAAATCAATCTACAACCCCAATTCCAAAAACGTTTGGACATTGAGTAAAATGTAAATAAAAACATAATGCAAAACTCACAAAGCAATATTCTATTACAATAAAACAAAAAACATATCAAATTTATCATCATTTAACCTGTTGGGTTACACCCCCACTTTTGGGACCCACAGCTGAAAATGACCGACCTAAATTTAAATGTTAACAGTTCCTAAGAAAAGCGTGCTGCATATACAATTTAGATATCTTTGGAAAGAAGACACATTGAGCTTTACTATCCATCATTCAGAGTTTATAATGCTCAAAGATAATAAGTTATAGATGCTGAAATGCCCTGAATTGTATTTTATTGCAATAAACATGTTATTAATTCATAAATAAATACAAGAAATCAGTCCTGGAGCAATCCAGAAAAGTAATTGGTTGAAAGCGACATGTGTTATGAGTTTATATTTTAAATTTAATGCTGATATCATGAAAAACATTTATCTGAGACTATGTCTTAAATACAAAACAAGGTCATTTTGAATTTGATGGCCATGTTTACCACTGTGTAGCATCACGCTTCTGTCAGTATACATCTGGGAACTAAGGAGAGCAGTTGATGAAGTCTTGGGAGAGGAAAGTTGTTTCATATGTGTCTGATACAGGATTCTAGCTGCTAAACAGTTCTGGGTTTCCTTTGTTGTATTTTTTGTTTCATGATGCACCAAATGTTAATAAATAGTCAAAGGTCTAGAAAACTAAAACTAAATTCATTTAAAAATTTTCATTCCAGCTTTATGATTCCTTGAAATAAATGTGTTACCTTTTTTAATTTTACCAACATATCGCACCATATGTTGGACTCTTTAAAAAATCATTCTGCCAGACTGAAAATCATTTAAAGGATATTTTTTAATTAGATTCAGTGGGTGGTCTTTATCGCTGTGCTAAATTCAAGTTAATCTAAGTTATCGTAAATCTAAGTGCTTCTGGAGCAAGTCATAGGCGAAACTTGTCTTCTGTTAGCAACAAGCTAGCCAGTTCACTGTACTAAGTGATAAGAACTGTTTAGTGTTTTTTAGATTTAATCAGCAAATAGTGCTTTTGCTGAGATCATCCCAAGTTTCCATGTAGAAATTCTAGAGAGAAATTAAAAGCTGTAACGTGGCTTTGAATGCAGTTTATCTCGTTACCATTTTTGAACGCACCACCAGCCCTCGCGTAACACGTCATATATCAGGAGAAGATCGTATTGTCTAATAAAGCTTGGAACGACGGTTATCTCTCAAATTTTTGGCTGAAGTGCTTTGAATCTGTCGCAAATATGTCTTGTGATATTTTTTTTTTTAACGTAGATCGCATCTGGATATAATCACGATGCTCAGAAGTCATAAAGAAGTGTAAAAAAGGTCAAAGTGCTTTTTCTGATCTTCTGAAGCTTTGCAGTGAGATAATTGATGAATAAACCTGTATACAGCATATAGATAGAACAATAGATAGAACAATAGATAGACAGGACAATAAAACAATAGATAGATAGATAGATAGAGAGAGAGAGAGAGAGAGAGAGAGAGAGAAGACAGGCAGACAAAGCAAAGAGACAAATAAATACAGTACTTACACAGAAAGAGACAGTAAACACAAAAAGAG
Organism: Silurus meridionalis; assembly: GCF_014805685.1. Lineage (NCBI taxonomy): Eukaryota > Metazoa > Chordata > Actinopteri > Siluriformes > Siluridae > Silurus > Silurus meridionalis. The sequence goes on from NC_060886.1 coordinate 6,025,640, forward strand.
ACAGGCAGACATGGGGGGGGCATAGAGACACAAGAAGAGAGACAAAAACAGATAAACATTGACAGACACAGGATGAGATAGAAAGACACCAAAGGGAGAGAGAGAGAGACATTGGAGGAGACAGGCAGATAGAGACCAAGACTGAGAAACAGCAGAGGAGAGAGACAGACGTAGAAAGACACAGACAGGATTAGACAGAAAGGCACAGGACAAGACAGGCAGAGCAGGAGGAGACAGAGACCCTGTAGAAGACAGAAAGACAAGGGGAAAAGAAAGGCAAAAGTAGAAAGGCAGGCAGACACATGAAGAGACAATCAGACCACAGAGGAGACAGAAAGACCCTGGAGAAGAAAGAGAGAGAACAAAAAAAGAAA
>NC_060886.1:6031013-6038513 GCF_014805685.1 Silurus meridionalis
CTGCCTTCTCGAGTCTAAAACAATTCTATAAAAACAACAAAAGACTCTCTAAAATTAGCATCTCCCAAAAATAAATTAAACTAAAATGCTAAAAGGCACTCTTAGGTTTTATTTTATTTTTTCTGAAGGTACACTGTTGGGGGCCACATGTACTATCTCTGGTTTTTGGGTTTTTGCACTGGTGGGAACGCACACACAGATAAAAACAAAAACCTCATGAAAAGTATTGACTTTTAAAAGCCTCCTATTTCAAATTTCTTCCACCGTGTAAGAAACAGAAATTAAATTACGAGTAAAAAGCAAGTCCCACTCCTTCACCCATTTAGCAGCATTGCTGATAGCGATTTTGCCATGCAGGGCTTCTCCGAGGTGGGTACTGGGCTGCAGTCTGAGCTTGGGGCTCGCCCTCCCTGGGCCCTGGTGCAGCAGCTGTTGCTGGGCTTTCAGCAGCGAGCCGAGCTGTAGCCAAAAATATTATAATCAAACCCCTTAATCCTGAAATTAAAAAAACACATAGTTCCTCCTGAGCTCCATTGGACCATAAAAAACATTCTTCTGAAAGACACCAAGTGCTTAACCATTGGGGAGCCAAGGGGGGCTTGTCTTTATTGGGAAGACGGGTCGCCTGTACCGAGACAGCTTTACAATTGCCTCATCGTTAATAAAAGGAAGAACATTGGACAACATGACTTTTTTTTTTTGCAGGAGAACTGCCGGTTCTGTGTGCCGGCGAGTCTCAAAGCTTTGCGCTCGGAGACACCATGTTTCTCCTGCACGCTACTCACACACGCTAGTACACACACACACAAGTTATTCCGAGATGTTTTACCGAATAGATTTGCACTAAATGCAGGGAAAAAATTGGCAGCAAGCCAACCGCTCTCGTGCTCTACACACCACGGTCGCCCTTTCCCTACGCATTCTCAGAGAGATGGAGAGAGAGAGAGAGAGAGAGAGAGAGAGATATGGATGGATGGATGGATGGATGGATGGATGGATGGATGGATGGATGGATGGATGGATGGATAGATAGATAGATAGATAGATAGATAGATAGATAGATAGATAGATAGATAGATAGATAGATAGATAGATAGAACACTTATAAGAATCAAAGTAATTAAATGCCTACATTTTGCAAACCTTCATGCATAAATAGTGGATATATAGTGGATATACTGCCCTTTACCCCTGCCTGGGGTAAAATATTGGTTCATGAATAAAATCCCATTTGTAGTGTGCACATGACTGGGCCTAAGTGCATTCTGGAATACAACAAAAGACCAACTAATCAACTGCAACGTCGCCCTATAATACCTGCAGGATTTTATGAAATTCACACTATTCCAAAGCAATTTACAAAACTGCTTCGAAGTCCCTAATAAATAAACTGTATGGCCAATGTATTGGCACACCAGACTTCTCAACCATACAGTGTGTTCTTTCTCAAAATGCTACCACAAACTTGTCGAGGATGTCTTTGGATGTGGTAGCACCCTTCACTTTTACTCAGAGACCTAAACCTGCTCCAGCATGACAATACCCCATGCACAAAGTCAGCTCCATGAAGATATGGTTTACTTGGTTTGAAGTGAAAGACCTCCAATGGCCTCATCCCTATTGAAAACTATCCCTATTGAAAAGTACCTGCCTTTACCAACACCCTTGTAGCTGAACGAGCACAAATCTCTACAAACACACTCCAAAATCTAGTGGAACATCTTCCCAGAAGAGTGATGGTTATTATAACAGCATATGCGGAATAAAAGGACATACCAATTTGATGGGCAGGTGTCCACAGACTTATGATACATGGTTATAATTTCAGGTCCAATCGAACAACAAAAACTCGTATAAAAACAGATTTAAAAAGAAAAGATAATCCGAATTATTTCACAACATACTGGATCATTAACAAACTCGACATTTGCAGTTTTCTCCCAGTTTGGCGATTTTCTTCACAACAAGCTCTCAGCTTAGTGGGAGGAAAGAAAAAAAACACATTTCCCCCGACAAATCAGTCTTATTCTGGGTTTCACACTTCCACCTGCATTTCTCTGAACTTCTTCAGGGGATATATATATTTTTTTACAGAGACAGAGAAGAAGAAGAAGAGGAGGCATGGCACAAAGAGTTCCCTCCTGCACTTAATCACATTGCACAAATCTCCAGCTCCTCCGTTACACTATTGAGATCACCGCTGATGCAGCACGGGCAAGAACTTCCACTTCATCACTTCCTAACGGCCAGATCATCCATCAGAGTTACTGCTGCTTAAAAAAAATGAGGAGAAAAAAAAAAACCTTGGCAATCCACCTCCGTCCACCCTTGTTCAATATTTAACATGCAGGGAGTTCTATATGCGCTAATCAAACCAAGTCCGTCTTTCAATCTGCTGCTCCACAGGATCCCAAGAAGACCGGAGTTCACTTCTGAACCACTAACACAAATCTGTGTGCCTCTGTGTGCTGCCGAGAAAAAAATAATGTAATAGCAAAGAGAATGTGCCATTTTCATTCATTCTCCCACCAGATTTTGTCCTCAGGGTGAAAAACATGACAAATTATTTGAAATCAGCATCTCGGAGCTGTCAGAGCTCCTCATGCACATGGATCGCTCGGCAAATAGCAGGGAAACAGCTTTATTACGAAAGAAACATGTTGGTTTCCCATCATGCTTGTATTTGTTCCAGAAAAACTCCAAATTCCCCAACTGATATCTTCTTTTAACGTGCAATCTCATGGAGTGAGTTAATTTTATATTCTAGATTCGTTGGAGATTTTGGGGAAGTGAAGTCAGCGGATATTACCCACCTCAGCCTGGCTACATGTGATTAAAGGAAGGCAAACTGAAATAATTATTTTTAACACCTGCCTTGAGCAGAAAAGCAATTCGGAATGCACAAAACATAATGGGCAGATGGACACAATCATAGAAGACCACACCAGCATTATCAATATCTTCACCAGCTTCTTAGTTTTTTCCTTTTGATTTCCCTGTACTTCTAAAGGCTACAGAAAGCTCACACTGGAGACTTCTTTAATTAACTAAATGAACGTGGCAGAAAAGCATTCGCCTTACTGTCCCGAGAAGTTCAAATCCCAATGCTGATGATCAAGCAATGGCTATGTCTAGGAGCCCAATGAGTTAACAATGGCCTTGTACTCTGGGTGGGAGGAGCTTACTTTGTTTTTACAACCAATCAGCTAAACTTAGCGATCAGCAATGTCTGTCAGCTTCAGATATGTGAAAGACAGAGAATAGCAATAGCAATCAAATCAAGTGTGGTTGTTCTTAACTATCCGTTTACACCATCACTAGGTTAGGCACATTCGGTGCAACCCAGACGAGGACGGGTTTCCTCTCGAGTCTGGTTCCTCTCAAGGTTTTCTTCCTTATGCCATCTCGGGGAGTTTTTCTTTGCCACAGTCACCACCGGTTCGCTCATCAGGGACAAACTTACACTTATTCATTTTTATCACCAAATAATCTGTGTAAAGCTGTTTTGAGACAGCATTCATTGTTAAAAGCGCTATACAAATGAATTGAAAAATCAGCACGCATTATCGCCATGTTGATTTATTACTTTGAAATGACGCACCCGTGTTGTAATCGCATGAGCAGATGGGAAACGATCATGACGTCGCAACTGGTAATGACACCAAATTTTTCTTTGTGCACCACTCGCACTATCGCTATTCGTATAAAAGGCTTTTACAGCAAACAAACTATTTCACTGCACCATTTTATCTAATTATAAGGGGTTCTGAACGATGTCGCACTGGTCCCAAAAAATTACTGACTCCTACTTCCAAAATCCAAAATTCCAAAAATGTCCATGTGGAATAATTCATCAGATGTACAGAGAAATGGGGTGGAACATGGCATTATTTGAGGGAACCTCTACATGCATGCTGTGGAAACTAATAATGCTGTAAAACCCATGCACAGATTGCTGCACTTCCTAAAGAATTTGCACTCACACTCAACTACTCCACAATTCTTGACGTCTTGGGGTCTGAAACTATGGTATGCCCCCTGGTCCGTTTGACAGCTTTCACCAGAAATTGGCAATTTCAATAGTTTTAGATTGCCAGTCTGAAAACACTATAAATATCTAAATCAGGCATGTTTTTTTTTACTTTTATTTCTTATATGATCCTTGAGGTTTGATATTCAGGGTATTTTTTCCCAAAGAGCACATATTGTTTTGGTTTTCTTTTGACCCAGTGTCTGCTTTATATCTTTTCTCTTTGTTTGCTCCAGGCTTGTTTGTGCAGGATTAGACTCTTCCTCAGTTGAAAGCTGACCAGAGAAAAACATTTGACAAGAAATATAATGGTGGACTTGTGTCATATTACTGTGAGAAGAAGAGTCTACTCTTTATGTGGATATGTTTTTCTGATATATACACTAAATGGACAGAAGTTTGTGGACACCTCAACAATAATTTTTTATCTGCTTTCTGAACATCTTATTCCACATTCAGTCTCCATTTGCTGTTATAATAAGCTCCACTCTTCTGGGAAGATGTTCCACTAGATTTCTCCAGATTTTTGCTCGGGCAGCCATGTGAAACCAGGTATTGATGGAGGGTGTAGGGTGAGAAAGTAGGGTGCTGTTAGTGTTCCAATTCATCTTGAAGGGTTTTCAGATCAAAGCTCTCCAGCAGGAGATCTTCCACTCCAAACCATGTATAGCATATCTTAATGAGCTGGATTTGTGTACAGGGCCACCGTCATGCTGGAACAGGTTTGGGTCTCGTAGTTCAAGTGAAGATTTTTTTTTTATGTTACAGCATCAAAAGGCATCTTGTACAATTGTGTGCCTCCATTCATTTGGCAACAGTTTGGGGAGGAGCTAAATAGGGCTGGGAAATTGGAGTGTCCAATTACTAATGTTCATATATTTTAAATAATTCTTTGAAATTTTGCAAATAAAGTCCTTTGAATAAAACATCAAACACATCCCCTTTTCAAAAGCATCCAATTCACTAATATGATGTAAGGAATGTCATTCCTTTGAAAAAATTAACACTTAGTATAAAACATATTTACACGCCATTCACTTGTGACTGTAGTGAAATATATTTTTTTTAAAACCAACGCATTCAATTTCAACAATAATCTCATCATGACTGACCTCTGATACGGACTCATCTGTGACTCGCAGCAGTTGATATAAAAAGTCGACGCACCCCAATTAAAATAGCAGGATGTGATTTGTGTCGTGTGTGTGAAAAGAGAAAAATGAAGACTTTTGAAATCATTTCACAGGTTTGCTTTAGATTAATTAAATTTTTAAGCGCATATCCTAGGCTATCTTTACATTATGTGTGAGCAAAAGTATTGGTACGCCTGTTTTTTTTTCCCCAGCTGTGTGTTTTTTTTTTTCTTCAGAAATTGTTATAATTAATTTGGAGGCGCATCATTGTATGGGATGTTTTTGGATGCAATACATTTTCCATTCAATTGAACTAATTAACGCAGACTTGTTCCAGCATGACAATGATCCTGTGCACAAAACCAACTCCATGAATTTGAAAACTTTCCATGGTGTGGAGCGAAAGATCTCCTGCTATATGATGGATGTATTCGAACGCCAACTCTAGTGGAACATCTCCATACTTCGAAATCTAGTGCTACATCTCCATACTCCAAAATCTAGTGGAACATCTCCATACTTCAAAATCTAGTGGAACATCTCCATACTCTGAAATCTAGTGGAACATTTCAATACTCCAAAATCTAGTGGAACATCTCCATACTCTGAAATCTAGTGGAACATCTCCATACTCTGAAATCTAGTGGAACATCTTCATACTTCAAAATCTAGTGGAACATCTCCATACACCAAAATCTAGTGGAACATCTCCATACTCTGAAATCTAGTGGGATATTTCCATACTCCAAAATCTAGTGGAACATCTCCATACTCCAAAATCTAGTGGAACATCTCAATACTCTAAAATCTAGCGGAACATCTCCATACTCAAAATTTGATGGAACATCTCCATACTCCGAAATCTAGTGGAACATCTTCATACTTTAAAATCTAGTGGAACATCTCCATACACCAAAATCTAGTGGGACATCTCCATACTCTGAAATCTAGTGGGATATTTCCATACTCTAAAATCTAGTGGGATATCTCCATACTCTGAAATCTAGTGGAACATCTCCATACTCCAAAATCTAGTGGAACATCTCCATACTCCAAAATCTATGGCCTATTTTAATAGCAAATACAAATATTTTAAACGCTTCTAGTTTTTTTGTCGATTGATACAGCGAAGGATCAAACCCTATTGAACTGGTATACTTTCCGCACATATCTAAAACCATATTTAAACCTGGGTGTTTAGATCTTTTTTATATCTGCTGTATTGCTCTAATTCAATGATATACACACCTCTTCTTGGGTTTGGACTACTGAAGAAATTACAGTTATATTGGCAAATAATTTTCACGAAATAAGTTCTATGATACGCACTGAAATTAGAGAATTTTGTAGGTGTGTAGTAAAGCAAAGTTCAAGAGAATTGGATAAGCAGCCAAGCAGCCTACACTGTTTCCTGCACAGTTAATTATCTATTCACCCTTAAATAAGAGTCTCACGCACGCGTATTCTTCTGCGCACTTTCTTTACTACACATGTTGGTGCATTCCAATGACGTCACATACACAACTTGTAATTCTTATAACTTTCTTTCGGCTTCTCCCATTAGGAAGCGGATCATCTGTATTCATGATCCGCATGTTCGATTTGGCACGTTTTTACGCTGGATGCCCTTTATAACGCAACCCTCCCCATTTATCCGGGCTTGGGACCGGCACTAAGAGTGCACTGGCTTGTGCAACCCTAATAGCTGGGGTTGTAATTCTTAGAATGACCCTATATAATTTTTATAAAACCCTAAATAACATATTGTAACATACACCAGGGGGAGATTTGAGGCCCGGTAGACACTGGGAAAGGAAACACACACAGGTCATGATGCGTTTCAATAAAACACAAGATACATTCCTGTTTCTGTGTGAAGTGAAGTGAAACAGATCAAAGCTTTTCCGAACTTAATAAAACCATCAGAGATAGGAAGCATTCATTCAGCAGGCGAACGGTTTGGAGACACCGACTCAAACCCGGGCTGTGCTTTTGAACTGCTGGGGCAAAGAATCTATTCACAAGAGGACAATTATACTCGTTCGTCCTTCAATAACAACTAATATAAATAATTAATGATATAAACATGGTTTTAATAATGAGAATGATGGTAATAATTACACAGGATATCTCCGAGCGCTAATTAAGAAGCCGAGCACTTTCTGGCCCCACCACTTAGCAACAGAGGAAGATCAGAAGCCATGGGAACAACAGTGCTTCATTTTCAGTAAAGATGCAGTGTTTCATGGCAAAAAAAAACCATCAAGCCAGTGCTCAGAAAAGAGCTCATATACTGTTTGATCAGGTATAACATTATGAGCTAAATATAGAGACTGG
>NC_060886.1:6043513-6128513 GCF_014805685.1 Silurus meridionalis
TTTCTTAAATCAGAGTTTTTTTGTTCGTTTTATAGCTAATTATAACGCAGATGTACGAGCAAACAAGATAGAAAATTTATAAATATGTGTGTACATTTAAAGTGAGAAGTTTTCGCACTTTCCTGTCATTCCCGATGCTGCTTTCGCTCTTTGCACGAGCATCTGGTGAATTAAGCGCATACACAAATATATAAACACCCTTACATCTAAAAAAAATAATAGAACAGGAGACGTGCTAGGCTGCACAGATGCTCCTTTATTATCACAAGTAACAAAACTGTTTTTTTAAAAAGTGTCTAGGAATTAATTCTAAACCAATTTCCCTATCTCCAGCTCTGTAGCGTATCCTGATCTATTTATTTAAAAATTATTTATTAGATTTAAAATCATCTTTTAACTGTTTACATCAACCTGCACGAACTCATTCAGACATTCGCTGCTAGAGCAAGGGAGCGTGTTGACTGTTTCAAGCCATTAAACACCTTAATGAGGCATGTTCAAGAAAATCAACAGCGGGTCAACAGAGACGCAAACTTTTGAGCACAAAGTGCGGGAAAAATTGAGGTAAAATCAAGCCGAAAAAAGACTTTTTTAATTCACTCTAATAATTTCTATGGCAACACTGCTTGTGCAATGTTCTATTGTAAAAATTGCGAAATGTAAAAAGTGTTTGCAGTCTTTATTTTTAGCGATAAACAGTAGTTTTTCATTCATTTAAATGATCAGATATATTATGGGATTAAATGACATTTTATTCTTATATTAATGACATTCTCAAAGATATTTTAAAATGAATCTTAAGATTTTTTATCTGTAGAGCTGATTGGGGACAATGTCAATTTTTAAAAGCCCATTACAAAAAAAATTATAAATCTGATTAAATTGGATTGAAAAAAAAAATCCAGAGATGATGGGGTGAGAGAAAAAAATCTACCTGAGACCTTCAGAGGAACCAGATTTAAAAGGGACCTCATCCACCTCTAGATGAAACCGGATATTAATTCAATTATAGTTTTATCATTGTTGAGGTTATCAACTGTTCATTGATTGAGACTTGAGTGCAAAAGTAGTCATAGCAATTGTAGCCTGTTGTATAATCACGTGTCTTCTCGGAAGCTTGTGTTAGACTTCACCTTCCTCAAATGGCAGTATAAACAGGTGATTAAATTAGTGAGAAGGGAGAATGGAGGAGTGTAGGGGATGTTATGGTTCTGGTTATGTTAATGAGAGTCGCTTCATTCTATTTTGGCCAAACATTTTCTGTTTCAATTCTGGTGCATCTGTAAGAAAACCACTGAGTTACCTAATACTAGTTACATGTCTACACTGCTGGGCAAAGAAATGGGCCAAACTCATAATGGCAACAAAATAAAGAGGTTTTAATAGTCAGATCATTCCTCAAAAAATGAGCAAGAATAAAACCAATAGACTCCTAAAACACTCTTGTGCCATTCATCACTCATTTGTTTTTGCTGCAGTGAGATGTTTGGCTGAAAATGCTAGAAAGAGTGAGATTTTTTTTTCCTACTGTTTTTCCTGTTCACAGAGCTAAAATCAGGATAATGACTCATATGCTCGGTATAAAATTCAATAGTTGCGTTAAAACTCCTCATTAGCAGCTTGAAGGCCATCAACATTGAATAGGACCACATTAACTCCTACCCAGGAAACAGCATTGTCTACATACTGTACATAAAAAAAAAAGAAGATGAACAAATTTTAAGACACTCCAAATACCCGTTCATCTGAAAGATTCAGTCCTTGCAGTTGGCATGTCGCCCAAGTCTTTTGGGGGAAGTGATAGCACAAAGATTAGGGTTCTACTGGTTACTGGTCAGAATTTTAGGGGCTCAAACCCCAGCACTGACCTGTTAGCAGTATTGGACAGTAACAAAGTAAATGTGATTCGTTATTGTACTTAAGTAGCTTTTTCATGTATGCATACTTCACTCGAGTATTTCCATTTGGGGAGATTTTACTACTTCACTACACTGCTTAGTAAAATATCTTATTTTTTTACTCAATACATTTTTGCGTAATCGGTCGTTCCTTTTTTATTTATGAGCCGCTAAAAACTGGTCAATCACACAGCAATCCATCAGTCAGGGTCTGTTTTAAACTTTTTACGTTTTACGTTTATTTATACATTTCCTGACCAATGATTTGTTGTTAAGATTATTAAAAGCTTCCTATTCTGCCAATTACTGCATGAATAAGTCGAGCATACATGCTTGATTTTGACACTGGTTTAAAGACAGTGGTATTGAGTAAAAGACAGGAGGTGGAGCTGGAGGTAGCAGAGCTGAAGATGTTGAGGTTTTCGTTGGAAGTGACGATGATGGACAGGATTAGAAATGAGTTTATTAGAGGGACAGCGCATGTAGGACGTTTTGGAGACAAGGTGAGGGAGGCGAGATTGAGATGGTTTGGACATGTGCAGAGGAGGGACATGGGGTATATCAGTAGGAGAATGCTGAGGATGGAGCCACCAGGAAGGAGGAAAAGAGGAAGACCAAGGAGGAGGTTCATGGAGGTGGTGAGGGAAGACATTGAGAATATTGTGAGTTAGAAAAAAAGGGGTGGGGCTTTCTGGGATTTGGTTATTATTATAAAAAAAATGTATTAAAAAAAAATTATATATATATGCATATGCAACTGTCAATTATTCCGAATTTATATGTCATTTGGTCTTTATGCTGTTTCTTGAAACCATTCAGAATTTGCAGTGGTTTTAATGGTTATAATAAGAATCATATTGGTTTTAATGGAAACTGTAACGGTGTAACTATATGAGTCTCTCAGTTGAATACCTGTTTGATACCATTAAAGACCAATAGAACAACTTAAAAATCCCAACTTTGACTCCACTGGACACCAATAGGGACCATTAAAACATCATTAATCACCCAGAATCCAATACATTTCTCTATTTCTTTTCCACTTAATGATAGAAACCATATGGTTATGTTTTAAATGATTAACAATTAATGGTTTGTAGTGCCATTTGTAGTGGAAACCATTAAAATCTCTGCGCTGGATTTTATTTGTATTGATTTTTTTTTGTCTGCAGGGCAATTAGAGGAAAAAAAAATGCAATGTATTTTTGAGCGAAAACTTGTGAAAGCCAGCGTACTTTGATGTTAAGACATAGTGCTCCTCGGCGCATCTGAAAGGGGTCGCTAATGACTCCGGCAGGTCCCTCATCTCTGTCTACACACCACTATATTTGCAGAATAATCCCTTGGTGGAGAAATCGTTCTTGTAAAGGTTACCTAATGTACAAATCTTATAATACCTTCCAAGCACATTTGCCTGTTACAACAAAAAAAAAAAAGGGGGGGAACAAGAGGAGAAGAGAGGAAAAGTCAGCAAAATCAATTACGCTTATCGCACTAAATTAGTGCACATGTTTTTAATTTTCATTATTTTCAAGAGAAATGGGAGTGATTTCATGCTGGGACTTTCATCCATACTAAAACGACTTGCTATCCGAAACACAAGGGAAAGGACACGGGTACACAAATATAAAAGCAAAGAGTGACTTTTTTTGTAATGGAATAAAACAAGAAGAAAATAAATGGGAGAGAAGAGTAATGAGGACTGTGGCACGGTAAACACATATTTTACCTTTGGCTAACTTTCGGCTGTAGAGAATATGATGAATAGCTAAGAGAATAAGGTGTCTTGCTCAAGCATGAAATATATACTCCAGAGATCTTTACATCACTGTTAAGTAAATCAAAAACACAACGTGCATCAATACTAAAATGCTATTATAATATACCATATATAGACAAAAGTTCTGGGATACCTAACCATATTTAGCCAAGTCAAGTTTATTTCTAAAGCGTTTTTCACAACAGACATTGTCTCAAAGCAGCTTTACAGAATTTAAGTCAAGGTGAATGGTGTGTATTTATCCCTGATGAGCAGCCATGGCAACTGTGGCTTGGAAAAACTCCCTTAGATGTTATGAGGAAGAAACCTTGAGAGGAACCAGACTCAAAAGGGAACCCATCCTCATTTGTGTGACATCAAGAAATAAAGCCATATGTGGTTCTTCCCCAAACTGTTACCACACTGTTTGGAGGCACAACATTGTATAGGATGTCTGTGGATACATAAGATTTACATTTTCCTATCGTTTGAACTAAGAGACCCAAACCTGTTCCAGCATGACAATGCTCCTGTGCACAAATCCAGCTCCTTGAAGATATGCGCTATATGAGTTAGAGTGGAAGATCTTGAATGACCTGCTATAGAAATCTGACCTCAACTCTATTGAACGATGAATTGGAACGCTGACTGCAACCCAGACCACCTCATCCTCCACCTCATTACTGACGCCCTTGTGGTTGAAATAGCACCATTTTCCACAAGCACACTCCAAAATCTAGTGGTCCATCTTCCCAGAAGAATGAATGAACATTCCTGTGTCATGTTTGTCATAGATTTATAATTTTGCTCTGTTCCAACTCACCTAAAAGACGTGATAATTAGTTGACTCAAACTTGATTAGAGTGTGTGAAATGCAAAAAAATGTTCAGAGCAGGGGGTCCTTACCAGGAGATGGGGGAAACAATGCTGAAAATCATAAACCACAAAACCCCCACAGACATTTGTATTCTTCTGTGAGGCTGTTTTTTTTTTTTGTGCCAACGAATTTAATCACCATAATCCATGTTTTAGAGTTTTTCAGTCTTTCTACACTCAATAATAAAACAAAGAATTTGTAAAGAAAACTGGCATGACGCCTCCATGACAGGAAGGCAGGAAACACAAATCAGAGAACCAGAAGACAAAGTAACAAATTAATCATAATAATCCATCCCAAAGGTGTTCAATAGGTCAAGATCTTCTACTCTAGCCAATAGAAAGCATATCTTTATGAAGCTGGCTTTGTGCAGATGGGCATTGTCATGCTGGAAGTGAATAATTTCATCTATTCGTATTCAAAGACATTCTATACAACTGTGTTCCTCCTGTGACTCTGTGGAAGAACGACAGGCCAAATTGTGCTTTTGAGTCTATATGTTGACACCCAAACTTCAAGACGAAATACAGGTATTTCACCTACATAAAGTGGAAACTTTTTTCAAAACATCTTTTTTATAATTTAGCAAAATTTTTGCTATGTTTAACTGCTCCAAAGATGTGGACTTTTAATATAAAGTCAGCATAAAATCTGGCTACTTTTAAATCTTTGTGATAAACCTTTTCTTTGGCTTTTGATTCCTAAAGGATGGTAAGTTTCAGTTCTTTTCTTTTGTTTTTCTTGATTAGGGTTGCAAAATTCCAAAATTGTCAATACTGGAAACTTTCCTTGGGAAATAAGAAGAATATATGGGAATTAACATGAATTAATGGGCATATTGTCTAGTGGTTAGGATGCGGCGCTCTCACCGCTGCGGCCCGAGTTGGATCCCCGATCAGGGAACCAACCCCAGTCACTCTCAGTGCCGGTCCCAAGCCCGGATAAATGGGGAGGGTTGCGTTAGGAAGGGCATCCAGCGTAAAAACGTGCCAAATCAAACATGCGGAGGATCCGCTGTGGTGACCCCTAATGGGAGAAGCTGAAAGAACATAAATTAATAGGCATAAACTGTATAAAATTGCAGGTTAGTCTATAACAGGGAATGCACTTTTTATCATATGAATCAAATTGGCACAAATTAAATTTATTAAATAAAATTAAATAAATGGAAAAATGTAATTACATGTAAATACATGTGTGTGTGTGTGTGTGTGTGTGTGTGTGTGTGTGTGTGTGTGTGTGTGTGTGTGTGTATTTAACATTACATTTTCATAAGATATGCTCTACTTAAATGTTCTACTTAATTTAGCATACATTAACAAATGATATGTGGAATTGTCAGGATTTAAGTTGGACATAAAACGCTACAGAATCCATAAAACACTAACGATAAAGAAACGCGTTAGCCACTAGCCACTTCTGGGTAAGCGGTTAATGATAGCACTATGGTTTCTTTAGCGTTTTTATGCATGTCCAAAACAAATCGTTTTTCCTGTACGAAGGGTGTAGCCACAGTGACTGTGTTAACTCTAATTTATTTTTCATTTTACTGTAACTTTTTTATTATACTTTGTTGTGTATGTTTTCAAGTTTATTAATAATAAAAAATGCACTAAAAGTGTGAGGCGGAGACTAAACAAATCTGCCCTTTTATCCATGTTCCGGTTGTAAAATGGATTGCCTTCGGTACATGTGTGTACCTAACCGAAAGCCCGAGCATAGCCTTGTACCGAAATGTGCATGTACCGTTATAACCCTATTTCATACATTTAAGTTTAAAACTTCCTTGTGCTGTGTGTAAGCTATTATATGACAAGATTATATTAACAATTGAATCAAAGTCAAAAATTTCTTATTTTATAAACAAAAAATACCCAGATGAAGTTCCCATAGAAATTTACCAAAAATGTTCTGCTCCTGTGCAACCCTATTTTTAACTGATACTTGGTTGTAAGTTATCTATTTTTTTTTTTATTCGTACTTTTTTATTGTGAAGAATCTTTTAATGGCTAATTATGAAAGGTGCCGTATAAATACCCTTTTGATTGATTGATTAGAGAAGTGAAGTAAAGAGTGCAGGCAGGGTGGAGTGAGTGGAGAAGAGTGATAGCAGGAGTGATTTGTGATAGAAGAGTATCTGTGAGAGTGAAAGGGAAAGTTTATAGGACTGTGGTGAGACCTGAGATGTTGTATGGTTTAAAGACAGTGGTATTGAGTAAAAGACAGGAGGTGGAGCTGGAGGTAGCAGAGTTGAAGATGTTGAGGTTTTTGTTGGGAGTGACGACGATGGACAGGATTAGAAATGAGTTTATTAGAGGGACAGCGCATGTAGGACGATTTGGAGACAAGGTGAAGGAGGTGTGATTGAGATGGTTTGGACATGTGCAGAGGAGGGACATGAGGTATATCAGTAGGAGAATGCTGAGGATGGAGCTGCCAGGAAGGAGGAAAAGAGGAAGGCCAAGGAGGAGGTTTATGGATGTGGTGAAGGAAGACATGCAGGTAGTTGGTGTGAAAGAGGCAGATGTAGAGGACAGGGGGGTATGGAGACGGACAAGCCACTCTGGTGACCCCTAATGGGAAAAGCCGAAAGAAGAAGAAGACTGATTGATTGAAAGTTGGCATTAGTGTATTAGTGATGGGTCATTCATAAACGATTAGTTCAATCTGAACGAGTCTTTAAAGTAACTCAGAAGAACGAGTAGTCTCAAAGAGTGATGCGTTCATTTTTGCATTCACTGGATGGGCATGAGCAAAGCATCGCAAAATTTCTGTAGGTTATGTACAGGAAACAGTATTGAGCAGTTATTCTGATGAACAAGATTCAAAGAAGATATATATAAACAGTAATCCCATGTTTATCGCGGTGGTTATGTTCCAAAACCACCCGCAATAAACGAAAAACCGTTTAGGCAGAACATAAATAATATTTGGGGAATTTTTTGGCACCATCATTTAATGAAACAAGGGAGGAAATTTTACCCTAGAGGATGTCCTCCCCAACTGTACCTCAGTCATCTTAATAACAAAATACAGATTAAAAAAGAAAGAAAGAGGGAATGCTCTTGTTTGTGATCCAATATAAAGTGACTTTCTGTTTCAGGAGTGCCTTTGGAAAGAGTGCCTCTATCAGCCACAACAAGCCAAGCCTAGCACTTCTAAACAGAGGGTGTGGATTTTATTACTCTGCTTTAAAGCCAATTAAACCACAGGAAAACAGACACGGTGGTCATGACTATTGGGGGTTTTTCCTGCCCATTTGACACCATTGGAAGGTCACTAGTATACATGATGTCGCTACTAAAAGACTGTATAAATAAGGAATAATTATAGAAAATGACATCATCGAGATTAGGGATCCTTTCCAACTTCAACTGTTTTCTTTTATAGAAATGTAGCTTGTGGGCCGTACTGTTCTTTCTCAGAAACACTAAAACACACCGGAATGCTGCAACCCAAGGCTGTTAAGCCTGAATCCACAAAGAGGTGAGTGTATGTTGGAAAAAACACACAAATAACATGCATAATAATGAATAACAATACACTAACTGTATCTCATGTAATATACTCATACCAGAGACCTTGGGACTGAATGATTCTGCCCATAAGAGGCCATAAACTCTGCTTTTCCAGCTGAGGTCACCTCAACTAACCTTATCTAACGTATTTCACAGAGCTTGTGTACATCACAGAGATGGGAAGATGTTGTGAATGAGGCCTAAAAGTGCAAGAAAGTATCTTGATGTGTTGAGCTCAGTGTTTAAGACTCGAAAGCACTGACCAGAAAGTCACCTTCAGTACCACCAACCTGTCCAAGTGTTAAGCAAATCCCTTGACTCTTTCTGTTCCATGGTTCCACTGGGTAACATCTACAGATAAAATCTTCTCTCTTATAAGCTGTCTGGTTGTAGTGGACACCAAAAAAACCCCAGTCAACAAGTGTGCTCTGCTGGATCCTGAGCAGCATGGCTGGAGAGCTAGAATCTGAGCAGAAGAAAATAGGTACTGTAGGCTGCTGTAGATTTGTAGCCATTTAAATAACTATGCTTTTATGAGAACAAGCCCATTATCAGGCCATCAATGTTCCTGAAATAAGCAGTCATTGGCTTTGAATGAAAGGACCGAATCAAAGGCAGGAAAATTGGTTCTGAACCTTCTGGAGAGGTCGTGATCGCTGCAAAACAGCTAGGAATGAGAGATTGACAACTCTGAAGACAACAAAACTGTGTGCCTGCACCTAAACCTGAAATACTTCATACATGCCCTTCATTCCTGCTTGGAGCTTCTGTCGAATATGAATCTTTATTATAGTGAATAATCTCACCTGGATCCTATAGACCATGGTCCTCATATTAAACACCCTTTAAACACATCTAGCAATGCTTGACTTCATAGTATACATCTGAGGAAAAGATTCCATACCATTTAGTGTAGCCTAGCTGAAGATGGGGAAACATGGTTCCTCAGGTTTTTTCCTCATGTCTTCTCAAGGTGCTTTTTTCCTCACCACTAACCAGTTTTAAAAATCTATATATAGTTTTGTAACACCAGCTGATCTTTGTTGCAGTAAGAGAATGTCAGCTGAAGCGTCTGTCTAAAACAGAGCTTCGGTGTGGTCGAAATGATGGGTGTGAAATGTCACTGCACCACCAGGTGACCTCTGAGGGCAAAGCTGAAATATTATGTGGTCAATTAAACTTTTGCTATGCCCATTTTCCATGCTAACCTTCCCCACTCTTTATGCTACCCCCCCATGTTAACTCATTCTCCCAAATGGATACCTTTTCAAAACCTTACTTTACAATTACGACTGAAAATTGATTGTAACAACAATTTCAGTTCAGCATTAAAGCCTAAAAAACAAAAAATCCCTACAGTCAGTGATATCAGAATTAGTGGATGCTGCTAAATCAGTTGGATTGTGTCCCCAGAGATCTTCATCATGGGGATGATGACAGGCCAAGAAGATTGGGTTGCACCCACAGGCACACACTACTGTTACTTAAAGCAAAGCGCCCAGGAATAGCTCGCTCTAATACACCATGAATCATCTGGCTTTATGGAGAGACGCTGATCCGAAGGGCTCTCACGGCCTCTTGTTGCTCTCCAACGCACTCTGTTTACCATTAAATCATCACACTGTTTTCAGCGTATTAATGAAACACGGGTGGAGAAAAAAATAACCTTTTTTTCACATAAACACTACTTCCAGAAATGCTTCTATTGTGAACTGTAGCAGCAGAATGATTCTAACAAGAGGAAGACATACTACTGTGAGTTCTTACCTCACCTCATGCATGTAATATATACTTAAATACTTCAAATAAAATACTTTGAGAAGTCGATCTTGGAGCCAAACAGCTAACTGCGTAGAGGAATTCCATTCAGAAGCATTAGTAGATTATAAACTAGTTGGCTTTAATTCTGCACCAAGCTAACAACTCAGATTATCCATCACTTATTCATGAATTAATTATTAATTATCATTAATCTTGAATTCTTTAACTATGCATTGCTTGCTCGTAATTGCTTTGTTGCCAAACTTTTGATATTGATGCTCATTCCTGTAGCTAGCTAACAGCTTACTAGATAATAAGTATTTTGTATAAAGCTAACAAAGTATACAGAAGGCTCCACAAATATGTGCTCTTTTTGAGTCTGGTTCCTCTTCAAGTTTCTTCCTTATGTCTTTTCTGAGCTTCAAATCTGCGTGTCTGACTGCGTGTCTGATGTCTCCATGAATAAATCAGATTTGAATACAACTGAACTGTGTCAAAATCTTTAAGGCGGGAAAATAAATGGCGGAAAATAAATGAATAATTAAATCGAATATTAGCAACAGACTTTGCCACAAAGGAGCTTGATCAGAATCTAATCTAATCACATGATTTTTAAACTCATTTTAGGACTTCAGGTAACGCCAATACCACCCTATCACAAACACACACCCACACACACGCACCCTTTGATCTGTTGTGGTAGCAAACAACTTATTAGCTAATTAGCAGTTTGTGCGAAATTTACAAAGAAGACATGAACAACAAATAAATACGGGCTTTATATATGATACAGATAACACCATGAGTAATTAGCTTACAGCATTTTGAGCATCACTAACTTGCTTTTTGCCTCTTTAGTCTAGAAGACGCTGTACCTGGTTGTACAGGCAAAATTGTGCCATGGGGAAATATTTTTCACAAGAAGCATCTTGTACTTGTGAAGAACAAAAAAAGGTTTAAACTACATAAATAGGTTCTGCATCAAAGTTTTAAAGAACACAGTGCTCTCTAAAGGTATAAAAAGGGGTGCACTTGAAGGTGTGCACTTATCCAACAATACACTGCATTTAATCTTCTGGGTCATGCTACAGAAACGTGCACTTTTGGTATAGCAAAATGTCTTACAATTTATTTCTGTTTCTAACATTTAAACTTCTGACTTTATAAATTCACATAAATGACAGCTTAATGATTTTTAAAATATTTTTGTGCATTTATTTAAAGACCTTTTGTTGTCACTGGTGTTACCTTATTTTTTGGCAATATAAAATGTTTATGAAATATATATATATTTTTTCAGCACATGTAGTCAGAGTTATAGAAACATAATGATAATGCAACAGATAAGATGATTATCTTTTATTTATTTTAATTGGGTTTGTTAAAACATTATTTTTTTAATTTGCTCAAACCTGTTTGCTGTAACAATGAAAAAAAAAAACAGTAACACCAGTAAAACAATGAATCACCAGTGACATCCATAAGACTATAACATCCTTCTTCAACTATAATTAACAATTACTAAAATTGTTACATTTGGCAACTAGTGACAAAAACAAAATTTCTAACTAAAACAAATAAAATGTACAACAAAGTACATTGTCTAAACTGCAATTGTCCGCTACTATTTAAAGTCATGTTATTATACCAGGCTATGACTAAGAGGTGTAAACTTCGATCTGTCCCCATTTTACATTTTACAGTGCCCTATTTTACTTGCCCAACTGCCTCATAACTCCCAGAACCACTTATCAATATGAACTGAACTCATATTTAGTGCCTGGGGCTCTGAAATCAAGCATATGATCTGGTCATCACCGTACCGGTTAACATCATCTCTGGGGTTTGGGCAGAAAAACGTATTCACTCTGTTGGGGTGCATGCATTTGTCTTTTACATTGTTTTCTTTCACCTGCAGGATGATGTCAGTGTAGGGATCATCATCATATCGCACAACACACCACTGCCACCACAAATCTTTGCCTGTTTGATTGATTGCATTCATAGCTACAAGAGTAACCTCCTCTAGGCTGTGGCACGGAAAATCAGCCCCTCAGCAGCCTGGCAGAAGCAGCTTAGGTCCCTGTATTTGAATGCCGAGAGAAACGCTGAGGACCTCATGCATTTTCATTGTGGCTTTAATGGTGAATAGGGGCACTTGGCTTAAACCTTCATCCTTCTTCTCAACTTCTTTCTCACTCACATAGTAGAGTTTCACCTTGCACGTTGGAAGAACCTTTGTTCATCAGGGATATCTTTTCCTTGACCAATTAAAGGGTCAGCTGTTCTCTTCAGTGCAGCACCACAACTTTCATTGTATATTTTATAATATGTATTCTGCATTTTTTTTTTTATGTCATTCACATCATATATTTGATAGTTATTAATAGACTTTTGTATTTTAAATGGTAAAAAAAGCACTTTCACTCTGTACATGGTTGTGGGGGACAAGCAGTTTTGTGGTCCCTGGAATTCTATATAATTAATAAAAAATAATAATGGCACATTGATGGCTCATAAAGGTGTAATTAATAAAATAAAATTGTTTCATTGTAAAATGTAAAGCAAGTGCAATCCTAAAGTGTTTTTTAAGTGTGATACTTCTGTTAAGGCTAGGGACAAAAAAATTATATTTCTATAGAATGACCCTTCTATAAATTATAGTATTGGAAATGGTTTGCACTCAAATGTCCATCAGTGAGCAGGTGATAACCTCAACAATGATGAAACTATAATGAATGGACATTCGGTGTCCGCCCAGATTAGGACAGGTCACCTTTTGAGTCTGGTTCCTCACAGGGTTTCTTCTTAAAACCATCCCAGGGAGTTTTTACTGTCACCACTGTCTCACTCATTAAAATCCCTATACAAATACGACTAAAATAAATTGAGATGTTTCTTCAAATGCCTCTCTTCCTACTAAAAAATTAACCAGTAAATGAATGTCAGCTAATTTAAGAGTTTAGCATTTGAGCACTCTTCCTGCACCTGTTTTCATCTAGCTGATTAGCTGATCCTAAAAAGCTTCCTAAAAAGCATTGGCAACAAAAATTTCACCTCAACATCTCATTTCTGCGTTAATCATTTCAGCGCCAAATCAAGCCCGACTCTCATTTCGCTCTCGAAAGCACGTTCCGTCCTCGGCCCCTTGTAAATCCGCTGCGTTATTGAATACACCTCGCTTATTAACCAGCTTAAGAGGCTTTCCAAAAGTCTGATGCTCATCATAGACGCGGTGACAAAGCAAACAGAGGCTATAATTGAGGCGCATGTTTTGTCTGGGTCAACAAAATGAAAAAAAAGAAATAAATAAAACGGAGACGGAAATGTCAGCCGGCCCAGGCAGGAATCAGTCTAATGAGACACAGTGCGTCTTCGTTAAACATGCATGAAAAGAATGCGTGGTCTGTGCTATGTTCATAGCCGACACTATTTCAGGCAAATCAAATAATGTGGCGAAATTCAATTGAAATGCAGATTCGTGCAGGAGCACTCGAGCTTGGAGACAACGAGGGACACAACAGAGCCTGTGTGCGACTTTAAAACAATTTTTGCTAAACGGAACGAGCATGCACCTTCTAATAAATGTTGTATGACATACAGAGCAAATCAAATTACCCTGGAATGAGGGAATATCCAGGACAAAAAAAACCATGGCATCTCAAATGCAATTTCTGAAGGAACATTGACCGAGGCCACAGGGCTACTGAAGGGACATGGGGATAGATTTTTAGATACAATTGCTACAGTGTGCACAACAAGCGATCGTGTTCACGAGCTTTTCTAAGCATCCATGTATCCGCACTCAGAATTGTCGTGCAGTTATGTTTTACAGAAAAGTGTGTTATACAGTATTTAAGGATTTCCCACATAAAAGATTTTCCACAGCTAGGCGTGAGTTACATGATTTTAATGCCCGACGCAGAGGCGAATAACTACCCGATGTGAAATAGAGTGCATTCAAATAGTGTAATGTGGATTATCCCACTTACACCATGGTATTTTGCAAGCTTTGACCAGTAGATCTGTCCCAGATTTTGGCTTTTGGTATTTTATACCAGGTGGCACTGGGAAACTGGAAATTTTAGAACTTTGGAAGACAATTGTTTGGAACCAGTGCGAGATCATTTAGAACCCCATGCTATTAGTTATAATGGAGCAGTGGAGTGGAACGCTGGAGAACGTTCGCTGTAAAAGCCTTTTAAAAGAATGGTGATAGTGTGAGTGGGACTCAAAAGGAATTTCCGCAACATTACCAGTCAGAAAATCATGATTATTCGAATAATGATTATTGTTATTAATAATAATGGATATTATGATTAATGATTATTAATTTAAGCAATTCAAAAAATTGATTAAAAACCTGGTGGTCTAGTGGTTAGGATGCGGCGCTCTCACCGCTGTGGCCCGGGTTCGATCCCCGGTCAGGGAACCAACCCCAGTGCACTCTTAGTGCTGGTCCCAAGCCCGGATGAATGGGCAGGGTTGCGTTAGGAAGGGCATCCAGCGTAAAAACATGTGCCAAATCAAACATGCGGAGGATTAAAAATAGGTGGTATGAAGGCAGTTGTTGCAGATGCAGTAACCAGACATTTAAAGTACCACGCAGTCACATATATGGAGTTGGATTGTTACTGAAAGACATCCATTAGTCTAAAGCCCTCACCATTGCAAGGTTTGCGTGAAGACAAAAACCTTCGCGAGCTTGCATATTTTCGTTCTGCCCGTCGCTTCCATCGGGAGGCATGTTCATCCACAAAATTCACCCAGCTGCCACCCGCACAACATGCCGAGCAAAACCTTCACACAAACATCTGTTTGCTCTGCAATAACGTTGTGTGTTCATGCGAACCAGTACAAACACCATCTCCACATGAGGTATTCTCACACCTGAAGCGTACAGCACCACAGACAAGATTACATTTACTCAGGAACAACTCATCAGGTCAATGCCAAGAAGAACTATTTGGTAGAATAAAAAAAGAAGATGTTTGTTTGATCTTAAAAAAAAAAATCCAAGAAAAATGGCGACAAAAAAACATTTTCTCATTGGTTAAATTCTGAGAAATATTTTTTTTCAATTATTGGCACACACACAATAGTATCCCTACAGTGTGACATGAATGCATGGTACAGACCAGAGTTTCACTTTTAAACCTCATTTTAATAGTTTTCATGAAACCGGCCCATGCTGAGAAAACCTTTCACACACCACTTACGCATTTATGATGAATTAAATCTAATGTTAAAAAAAAAAAAAAGATTTTGTCACGTTAAATGACACGAAATTTTTAATCGCAGCTCAGCAGGTACACGTCTCCTACAGTGTCCTTTACACATTTACTTCTTGAACTCCACACTCGAACTATTTCTGGTGGAAACATTTAGGTTTTGAAGTGAAACGTGAGTCGGCGTCAGCCATTTTAGCATGGCCTGCTGGAATGTGTAGCGCTAAGCATTACGCGATGAAAGCATCAACGTGATCCACGTATGTTTGGATACAGTAACCCAAGCACTGCAGTAGTGGGATAATCCGAGTGGTGTGGTGTCATCAGGACATGCATTAGCGCAGGATTCGTATTAAGGATCAAGTTGCTGGCTCGTCATGCCAATTAAACCTCCCAAGGTATGCTGTAGGAATAGGAATCAAAATATCCAAAATTAAAGAGCATTTATATAACATAGATTTCAGCTAAATGTAACACCAGTTTGTAACTGAGAATTAAAAAAAAAAAATGTTACCACAAAGCAAAGGAAATTTTCTTATTTGTGTAACATGAAGCCGTACTCAAACCGTGCATAGAATTCAGCTTAGAATGGAGGATTTGTAACGCTGCCAAAGCTATCCATGGCCAGGGCTCAGGATTAGTCATGCTCTGTTGGTGGTAGTGATAGCACTATTCTCTTCCCTGTCAATCACAACTTCTGGACCAATGGAAGTTGGTAAATTATGGAAATTTCCCCAGTGTGGGATCAATAAATGTATGCCTTATCTTATCTTATCTTAGTTCATATACAACTTCATATACAATACATAGTTTTCTATTTTTTTTATTTGTTATTCATTTACAAATGAAAAAGATCCTAATTTCAGACAACCTGTAGATGCTGTATAATAATGGAGCACTGGCTAGTAAACGGGAAAAAAACAACTAAAAAAAAGAAAACAAACCAAAAAAACCCCCAGATTGGTTTGATTCATTGGTTCAAGTCCACGTCTGTGATACTCATAGGTAACCACAGGACAAAGAAAACAGCCATATCAGCACTTCCCCAACATTCACCATTCACAAGCATCACATTAATGTTATTTGCTTTATTTTTATTACACTGATTACAATGTTCACTTTAATAATGTTTGCACTGAGCTGCTACTTTAATTCACCTCAGGTTTACTATTGTATCAGCAATGTTGTCACTGTTTACACAAAAAACACTCTACTTCACTACCACAGCATGTTCTCACTCTGTATCTGTTCACACTGTATTTGTTTTTTTTGTATATACTGTATATGTATAGATTTTCTCTCATATCTTTCATTTATAATGTCTAGTTTTCACTCTCTGTGTTGATGTAGTGATCTATCTATCTATCTATCTATCTATCTATCTATCTATCTATCTATCTATCTATCTATCTATCTATCTATCTATCTATCTATCTATCTATCTATCTATCTTGAAATTAACATGCGTAAAAGATGTTCATCATATGTTAGTTACTGTAAACGCTGACCATACAAAGACAGCGAAGGGGAACTTGAGACAGATGGCGTAGAGAGTGTGAAGGGAAAATAGGGACACCATCATTACAGATGTGAAAGAAACCTTGAGAGTGAATACGAAATGTGAATGTTATTAATAAAATGTGCGACAGTTAGAGTAGGATCGTCCTCACACTGTGGCATGTGAACCAACGAGTTCAATATTACTTTATTATAATTCGTCTTTTTCTTGAAAGGTAATAAAGTTATTATTTCTACATTCAGAGTGGATTTAATACTGATTTTCGTTCACATCTAACCTTCGCTGAAAATACACCTATTTGGGCTGTAAATACCAAAAAGGCAACAAAAGAAAGAGTTTTGAGAGCAATAAGAAATGTATGATTACAGGGTGTCCTATAAGTCTCCATTGAAAACAATGAGCTAAGCCCCACATGGCAAACTAAGAAGTTTTTATTAGTTTTACGAACAAATCATTGTTGAGGAAAATAAACAAGAATAAAACAAATGCACTTCTGAGACTCTCCTGTGCCACCATTTGTTCATTTACTGTTTCTGCAGTGAAGTGTTAAGGGACAACTAGCTATAAAGACATACATATTCATACACGTATACGTAGATATACCTATATACATATATACATACACAAGCTCTTCCCCTCTATCATTTATAACCCCCTTTATACATTTTATTCAAATAGTTGAAATCTTATCACACTACTTTTAGCTATGTGTATGAATTAGCAAACAGAATTATAGCTCTGACAAATTATTATATTATATATATATATAATTTATATAGAAATCATGGAGGGGTCTGAAATTGTCATCGTAGGTGCATGTCCACTGTGAGAGACATAATCTAAAAAAGAAAATCCAGAAATCACAATACATGATTTTTAAACTATTTATTTGTATGATACAGCTGCAAATAAGTATTTGAACACCTGAGAAAGTCAATGTTAATATTTGGTAAAGTAGCCTTTGTTTTTCAATTACAGAGGTCAAATGTTTCCTGTAGTTTTTCACCAGGTTTGCACACACTGCAGGAGGGATTTTGGCCCATTCCTCCACACAGATCTTCTTTAGATCAGTCAGGTTTCTGGCCTGTTGCTGAGAAACACGAAGTTTGAGCTCCCTCCAAAGATTCTCTATTGGGTTTAGGTCTGGAGACTGGCTAGGCCACGCCAGAACCTTGATATGCTTCTTACAGAGCCACTCCTTGGTTATCTTGGCTGTGTGCTTCGGGTCATTGTCATGTTGGAAGACCCAGCCTCGACCCATCTTCAATGCTCTAACTGAGGGAAGGAGGTTGTTCCCCAAAATCTCGCAATACATGGCCCCGGTCATCCTCTCCTTAATACATTGCAGTCGCCCTTTCCCACATGCAGAGAAACACCCCCAAAGCATGATGCTACCACCCCCATGCTTCACAGTAGGGATGGTGTTCTTGGAATGATACTCATCATTCTTCTTCCTCCAAACACATTTATTGGATTTATGACCCAAAAGTTCTATTTTGGTCTCATCTGACCACATGACTTTCTCCCATGACTCCTCTGGATCATCCAAATGGTCATTGGCAAACTTAAGACGTGCCTGGACATGTGCTGGTTTAAGCAGGGGAACCTTCCGTGCCATGCATGATTTCAAACCATGACGTCTTAGTGTATTACCAACAGTTACTTTGGAAATGGTGGTCCCAGCTCTTTTCAGGTCATTGACCAGCTCCTCCCATGTAGTTCTGGGCTGATTTTTCACCTTCCTTAGGATCATTGAGACCCCACGAGGTGAGATCTTGCATGGAGCCCCAGTCCGAGGGAGACTGACAGTCATGTTTAGCTTTTTCCATTTTCTAATGATTGCTCCAACAGTGGACCTTCTTTCACCTAACTGCTTGGCAATTTCCCTGTAGCCCTTTCCAGCCTTGTGGAGGTGTACAATTTTGTCTCTAGTGTCTTTGGACAGCTCTTTGGTCTTGGCCATGTTAGTAGTTGGATTCTTACTGATTGTATGGGGTGGACAGGTGTCTTTATGCAGCTAACGACCTCAAACAGGTGCATCTAATTTAGGATAATAAATGTAGTGGAGGTGGACATTTTAAAGGCAGACTAACAGGTCTTTGAGGGTCAGAATTCTAGCTGATAGACAGTTGTTCAAATACTTATTTGCAGCTGTATCATACAAATAAATAGTTTAAAAATCATATATTGTGATTTCTGGATTTTTTTTTAGATTATGTCTCTCACAGTGGACATGCACCTCGATGACAATTTCAGACCCCTCCATGATTTCTAAGTGGGAGAACTTGCAAAATAGCAGGGTGTTCAAATACTTATTTTCCTCACTATATATATATATATATATATATATATATATATATATATATATATATATATATATACACACACACAGTGGAACCCGGTTATGTCGATGTCCTAGGGGGTTGCCAAAAAGCATCGAGATAACCGATGATCGAGATAAACGAAAATCAAAATGGCGGCAATATATAAACGTGCTTAAAATTTCTTTATGTACATGATGTGCGTTAATAAATGAGAATGTGCATGCACGTGTTTTTGGAGGGTTTTTTTACAGCTATAAAAATACATACAGTACATGTTTATCTGTCAGGAATCCACCTGCCACGCCCCCTTCGGCAGGTGCTTTCTCGGCCGCTTTCTCTGAAGCTCCGCTTCAATCGCGTACATATGGTGTTCGTTTATCATCATCACCAGCTCCTATTTAATCTTCCACACTCTCACTGTCCGTTATTGTTGGTATATGTTGGTTCACGGTCGTTGTTATCGCTCATGTGTATCCCGGTACGTGCCTTCACACCGGCACTCTCTCAACGGCTGCGCTTTTCTTCCCAAAGAGCATCGCGGATTCCCCCCCGATCCTGCCAGTGTTCATTCTATGCTTTTGCTGCTCATCCCACGTACCGCGCTGCGCTCCCACTAACACTACTAACACTAGCACTAACTAACAGCAGAGATTCACCAGTATACAATACAACACCTGTAGTATCTGTAAGGCTTGATTTTTCCGCCACTTTCGCGAGTTCTTCTGCGGCTGCACAGTGCCGATCGAGATAACTGACGTTAAATGGCAAATTTTTTCCCCCTTGTGCTCGAGATATTAGGGTTCGGCGACAAAAAAAAGTCGGCATAACCGATAAAAAATGCTAAGACAAAGCGAGAATTTGGCAGTTCCACTTCAAAAACGTCGACTTAATAGGGTTGTCGAGGTAACCGAGGGTGAGATAACCGGGTTCCACTGTATATATATATATATATATATATATATATATATATATATATATATATATATATATATATAAAATAATAATTAAGATGAAATTGTATTTGTTGAACTGTTCTAATACGTTCTATTGCATTTTACAGCAAAGGCTTAAAAGAGGTGCTTAGGGAGGCAGTCTAGACCCTCTACAAAAAAGCCACATCATTAATGTTTCATATGCACGTGTGTGTACTACATGCAGGTAAATGTACAAACCTAAATGGGGTCCAGAAAAGTACAAAATGTACTCAAGGAGGTTTTTATTTCCTGAGTTATGCACATACATTATCATTTGACTCAAGTGATGAAACATCTTAAAACTCTCATTCTACTCTGACCTGCTATATAAAAAAAACCTGCACAGAAGATATCCACAGAGAAAAACGAAACACTAATCAGTTTTCATGTAAGTGTAGACCTGCAGAGGAAACATGTAGCTGAATAAATGCAAAGGCATCGCATCCAAATCCTTGAGTCCAAGGTCTCAGTTCATAGCAAACCACTTTAATGGCACTTCTCTCCGCGACTTTCTGACAACGTGGCGCTTCATTATTCTGAAAACATGCAAAGAGATGGAAGAGCCCCCTACACCAGAAATGATGAGTCTTCTTTATGAGCTGAACTTTCCTTAAGGACTCCTGTGCCGTGGTGGCTCTCGGAAATTTGGGCGTGAAAGCGTGCGTTTTCTGAGCGGGAGGTGGATGTTTTGAGGTAACAGCTAGTGCAAAGAAAAGAACCGCAGAGAGGTGCAAAGGAGCAGATCCATTACATGCAGTAGTGGCTTAGTGACTTATTCTCTCCATCTTTCTCTCTCTCTCTCCTCTCTATCTCTCTCTGTCCACCTCGGCACTGAGTGGGTGGTGGATCTTGACAACGCTGATGTGCCCTCTCTGGCTAGCTCTATATATGAGTATTCGCAAGTGACTCACAAGCCTTGTGACTCAATCCACCTGCATGAAAAAGTGGGAGGAAAAGAGAGAGAGAAAGAAAGAAAATAAGACGGGAAAAAGGAGAACGAAGAGGAAGGAAAGAATCAAAGGCCACACGGTTCATGTTTACGAGTCGGCAGGCGGTTTTTCCACACCTGTCAGCCAGGATCGAGGAACAGGTGCAAACGACGAGACTCATCCGAAAAGCTGTCTGTCCTGCTGATGGAAGAATGAGGGATGGAGGGGTTTCAGAGAGGCTGAACCACATCGCAGAGCTCTGTCACCTGTTTCCTTTGCACCTGCTTGTTCTTTTGCTGACAGGCTAAAAGCAGATTTGAGAAGAAAGTATGTTGGGCCACGTTAGAGAGATGAGAGACAGAAGAAAAGATAGGGAATAAACAAAATGCTTGCTAAACAAAGCTTGAGGAAGAAAAAAAAGGTACAAACATAAAAACAGAAATCTGAGCCTAAACAGGAGATACGACGCGCCTCGGCCCAAAGCACTTCCCTAGTTGCGTTGAAGGATCACTCTGACAGCTTGCCAATACCTCGCCAAATGCGGCTTTGCTAACAAGAGCCAAATGGGAGGACGATGAAAAACAAACAAGCCCTGAATCCTCTCTCCTTCAATCCCGATTCTGTCCGTAATTACCTCGGCATCACTGGAAATAATTAGATGTTTGAGAGGACGTTAATCGAATTAATGAGAACCGTTCAAAGTCGACAGCAGAACGCAGTTAAAAAGTCACACAGGGAGAATAAAGCAGAATTAACGATAGCAGACGAGGGGAACGGGGAGTTTCGGAAGGCGGCCGCTCGTAAATCTACGACATCTGCCAGACGATCAACGACGAGAGCGGCATCGGCAAAAAACTCGAGATATAAAGCAAAATAAAAAGTACAACAAAGTCAAAAATTCGATGTAAAAAAGCAAAATAAAAAGTTGCAAAACATGCTAGTATTCGTGGGAAGAGATCGTTTTAGGAATTCCTGATGACAAAACAGACAGTTAAACAACCTTATGCAAAGTGATTTCCAACGATCTTCTGGCACGTCGGTGTTGGAATGAACTTCCACTTGATGTCCAAACAGCTGAGTCACTAGCAGTCTTTAAACAACGTCTAAACACCTACATCTTTCAGCAGTACTTAACTTAGCACTTCTTTTATTTTAAAAAATTTGCTTCTCACTATATTGCCTCAGTTTTTTGACTGATAGTATCATGACACTGTGAGGAGGCAGCAGCCATTATGGGCAAGAGCAGTCTCAGAGATGCCACAATGCAAGATTTGATGGGTAAAAATGATTGATAGTGCCAGAGAAGCATATACTTTCTCCTCAATCCTGGTTTTAAAAGTTATTCACCAATTTGGCCACTCAGGCCAAGAGGATGTCGTGATTGAAGAGATAGAGCATATTGCAAGGCAGATGAGGTTTTTCAAAGAGAAAGCTAATAGAAAGACGCAAATCTGTGACCTAAAGATTTAGAATGTATTTATTGACAAAGGCTTCAAACAAGTTTTTGTAAGGTGGTCTGCAGAAGAGCATATGCCAAATGCTGGAAATATAAATCTCATTTATACAACTAAGAAGGATCCTAATAACTAAGAAGAACCCAGCATTTGCACCCATGACTTTACAAACAGAAATTAGAGTTTAGTTTGATGATTACGCAGGAAGCCATTGAATTAAATACACGTGATCTCCAGGTTATCATTTATTCACCTTAAGTAAGCATTTTACTCGTGTTGAGGTCACAGAGATGTCACACTGGCAGGTTCAATTTCAAAACAGACCATGGTTAACATGAAAAAAACGATAATGTCAAAGTTGTCATGTAAACTGTCATACTGAACCAGAGCCAGCTGTAGGAGGTGCTCGGGGTTCTTTCGCATAAAAAACATCTCACAATTGCTGAGAATCTGAAACTTGGTAAGTAAATTAATATGAAGTTGGCCCCCATTTGTATCTAGAACAGTTTAGACTGCTCTGAAAAGGATTTACACAACATTTTTGCTTCTGTAGGAATTTTTGCTAGTAGAGCATTTGGGACATCAGGCACTTTTTCTTCAATTGGAGACGACTCTGTGCAGCTGGGGATAGTTCCACATCAACTACCCAAAAATGTTTGAAATTACAGAGAAACTCAAGAACTTGGTTGAAGTTTGACTGCAAGTAATTTCAAGAGTCTACTACAATGGCTCAGGACCACAGATGCATTTAATCACTCCAAACATTAACAATGAAGGAACTGTAATAAATAAACATTCGTCGAACCCAGATAAAAACGGGTTCCATTTTGAGTCTGGTTCCTCGCAAGGTTTCTTCCTCACACAATTTCAGGGAGTTTTTCCTTGCCATACGTACCAGTGCCAATTGGATCCCACTACATGTGTGGAGTTTTGACATTGGACCTCCTGAAGTGTTTAAAGGCTCTGGCATGGAGAAGCTGGTGTTGGATCTGTGATGATCACAAATGTTGCTCAGTAGCTCCTAGTTTTATAACCATAATGACTGTATAAGACTGTAGAAAGAACATTACTTATCACACACTCCAGTGCTCATGTTAGTTCTCACTCTCCAGTGTTCTGTATTGTTTAAAAATTTATGATCACACTCTAGATGTCACCCAAATGAGGACGGGTTCCCCTTTTGAGTCCGGTTCCTCTCCAGGTTTCTTCCTCATAACATCTAAGGGAGTTTTTCCTTGCCACAGTCGCCATGGCTGCTCATCAGGGATAAATGCACACCATTCACCTTAACTGTTGATTTCTGTAAAGCTGCTTTGAGACAATGTCTGTTGTGAAAAGCGCTATAGAAATAAACTTGACTTGACTTGGCCACAGTTGCCAATGGCTCACTCATTATGGACAAACTTACAATTATTAGGAACGGAATAATACTTTATTAATACTTTATTTTATAACTGATTTATCTCTGTAAAGGTGGTTTGAGACAATCTCCATCATTCAATTAGCATTGTCCAAAATATCTTGGTATGCTGAAGCATTAAAATTTCTTGCAGGAAGTAAGAGGGCAACCCCTAAAAAAACAGTTGA
The DNA here is from genome assembly GCF_014805685.1 of Silurus meridionalis. Classification (NCBI taxonomy): domain Eukaryota; kingdom Metazoa; phylum Chordata; class Actinopteri; order Siluriformes; family Siluridae; genus Silurus; species Silurus meridionalis. The sequence continues at coordinate 6,067,342 of NC_060886.1, forward strand.
GGTTCAACTGGCATCCACACTTTGATTCGAACATCAATGAACATGCTGAGGACATTTCCTGTCCTCTCTTTTCTACCTTCTTTTTTCCTGTCTCCACCTCTACCTTGTATATATCTGATCTGCACTTTGCATTAGCGTTTAAACCAAGACTTTGCATCAAAAACTTATAGGGACTAAATGATGATTTTGGAGTTCAAACCCCAGCTATTTAATTACGATAAATTGAAAGAAATGGCAGCTAAATGCATAATTATTCACATAAAAATGATTTCGCCAATCCTGGTTATCACTTCTACCCTTGTTTCTTGACATTAGTCACGTTTCACAGGAATTTCACAGGAATTCCTCACAATGGAACCGTGTACATAAATCAGAAATCTAAACCTCTGTAGATAGTTGTGATTTATATGCATGATCACACATAATCTCATGCAAAGTAATGTGCATAGAGAAAGTTTTGTGTCGATGATGCCAAAAAAACAGTGCTGAGCGTCTTAGTATTGCAGTTGACATTATTTCCATCTCAGCAAAAAAAAAAAAGAAAATGTCATCTATATGGACAGCAGGATGATGTGCTTATGGCATGGAGTAATATTGCTCAGAATGTTACAGTTGCCTGATATTCACAAGTTAGGAAGCTGTGCTTTTTGCTATACATAATTAAATGAATACATATATAATAATAATAATAAATAATAATATAACAAGCTATCTATTGTATTGTGCCTCTATTGATCGTCTAATGTTACCAATATTAAAGGCCACTGTTTTATGTAAATGCACGTCAAATAATAACTCGGATTCTCTCACTGTATACTGTATAGAAAACTCTCTGATGTACAGGAGAATGAAACCCTTAACGGCATCCATTATTCACAGAGATTTCACATATATCACTACTTTTGTGTCAATTCAAAAGCGAGAATTGTACCTAAAAACAATTAAAATGTGCAACATGAGCTGTTACACCATCACGACTGAGACTTCCTGTACATGTGCTGATTCTGAACGAAAATGTAATCAGACTCAAAACTTTACACACCCATTAATATTCTATTAGATAGATTACTAAAATGATTAGACATCTCACACAACCTGATATCAATTTCCTTCAGATTGACCTTGATCACTTTGCTGAAGATATTCTGCAATTCCTAGTTGTCATTATGCAGTTAATTCATTTTTATTCTCTGCTCATTTACTCCTAGGACTTTATTTTTGCCCAAAAAGGAAATTTCCTTTACTTTAACAGTAGTGGAACAGCAACCAATGCAATATTATGTTTAATGGGTTTAATTATCTGCATATTGATTCTATTACAAAGAACTTGATAATTAAAAAAAAAAAATACAGAAGGAAAAATGCACTTTACAATCTAACCAGCCGATAAAAACGCATAGAATATATGAAACACATCATTAAAATATATGGAATTTTGTCAAAGACATAAAAATGCAATTCGATAACATGACAATGATTGTGCTGACACCAGAGGATACTTCCATCGATGTTAAAAATAACCCCCCACCCCCCACCACCCAATACAAATATTTATGTTGGAGAATATATTAATATTTGTGAACTATTTAAACATCCAATCACTGCATTATATGAAAAAAAATCTGGAGGTGGATTAGCCACAACAACCAAAGGCCACAATCAGTTCCTGTTCTCTTCAGATGACTCTGTGCCTATGACATGTCAGATTCATGTCTGTTGGCCGACAGGAATGGAACCTGATATGGACTCCTGCTGTTGTAGTTTATCGACCTCAAGGTTTAATGTGTATCCTGTTATACATTAGTAACTTATCCTTTAAGTCTCCCTTCCATGACAGGATGTTTTTTGTTTTTCACACCACTTTGCTGTTTAAACAGTAAATTCCACATTGCATCTGATCAGCAGTTTTTGGAAACAAAACAAAACGAAAAAACTCATACCAGATGATAAGCCATGGCATGTTTCAAATCACAGAGATGACATGTATAATTGTGAACATTTCACAATCTAAAACTCTTGACTTGTATCTACATGATTTTATGTATTGCCTTTTTCCCTCCAATCAAATATCACCACCATTTACGTACCAGTGCTGGGCCCCTTAACAAGGCCCCCTTAACACTTCTCAGTGGTATGAATGAGATAATTGTTAGTTGCTTTGGGCATAAATGTATGTAATGTAGTAAACTGCATTAAGGTACAGGTATGTGTACAACGATTTACTATGCATCTGTAACAAAATGGCTATTAAAAAAAACAGGTTTATTATAGAAATTATAATTTTTGTAACTTGCATCTTGTCAGGTTATGGGTTTAAAATCCCATACCTCACACATGCCCTCCTACTAACTGTGCACAGTTATTCTCAATTACTCCTGTATGCTTTAAATCCTATATTATATATAGACCTTCCTTGTTGTGAAGTAAACACATAGTTGCCCCTGATAACATGCATGATGTTTGTAAAATTGACCTGATTTTGTTCCAAGTTTCTGAATTCAGCTTAATGCTCGTGGCCCTTTTCTTAAATTCTAACCTATTTCATATTTTTGGACTGTTTGCTAATTATATTATTAAAGCTCATTATAATTATAGAGCTATATTATGTTACCTAATAAGCTAATTATGTTATTATATATTATTAAAGCTGTCTACACCTGCACTTGTATTCACCTAGTGCTCTATACCTGGCACATCTACAGTAAGTATCCAAGAAAAAAATAACAAAATATGGAAAGAGTGCTTGGGGGTTATCAATTTATGATTCTTGTGATACTCAACACATGGAAAACAGTAAAATAAAACTGTGGAAGCAGAAGAATCTGACTGATATCGATTCGAATTCATCTTAATAAAACTCACCTCCATCTTAATAACATGGGTCAGGTCACTACCGGACTCAAATTCAATTCCCTGTCAGGCATTGCGGGTTTTGAAAAGGCTGCAAGAGAATCTTTCATGTTTACAATCATCCTGGTACTGATCATCCACACCTGTTTACAATTACACAATCATCACAGCATCCGTTTAAAATAACTTGGTGGCTCAGTGGTTAGGCTTTGGCTTACTGATCAGATGGTCGGGGGTTCAAGCCCCAGTATTGCAATGCTGACACTCTTGGGGACCTTGAGCAAGGCCCTTAACCCTCTGTGCTCTAGGGGGCACTATACCTTGGCTCTGACCCCAGCTTCCTAGCATTGCCGGGATATGCGACGAAAGAATGTAACTGTGCTATATGTGACAAGTAAAAAGCACCTCAACTACACATCTCATTACACTACAGCATGTGAAGACTCTATAGCAGGGGATCATTTAATCAAATAAATTATTTGGTTAATTAATTTTTATTTTATTTTATTTCCATTTTATTGCCTTGCACATAATTTGAAAGATGAAAAGAAGTCACAGGTTTTTTTTTTTCTATGCATCAATGAATAAATCTGGTTCTGTATTATGGTGAGTTGAGCAACATTTTCAATATATATGTAATAATACATATAATAATGACCATATAATATGTATAAAAGTAATATAATATATATATGACTGTGTTTAGTTATGTGCATGACCCCCAATCCCCAGCTAGTCTGTGGTGCAAAAAAAAATAATAAATAAATAAAAAAAAGGTTAGGGATCACTGCTCTATAGGATATTCTGTATTGGGCTCTAAATTACATTTCTTCTAATTTCCCTTGTTCTTTTTTAAAACAACAAAAAAAAAATCTATTAATCATTTTTTAATACTTGACACACACATAAGCAACACCTAAGCCATTCTGCACCACTGCTTCTGTTGTCCTTTTGCCTTGTACCACACTGTGTTTTCTCTCACTCCAATTATCTCGAACACGTTATTAAACGCTGTTAAAAAACGAATTCTCCTTGTACAGACTCCAGCAACAGATGGACCGAATTAACTCTGTAACACGGGCCACTCTCTCCAATCAAACGTGGAAGTTAGAAAGGTTAATCAACGTAAACTTTACCATGACCCATGGAAGTGTGACTCAATCAGAACAAAAGATCGAGCCTTGATCTCTTATTTCTGTTTTAAAAATGACTGAATTAAAGAATCTTATTAAATAATGGTGACAGCTTTTTTTTTGTTTTTTTCTTTTCGGCTTCGAGGTCTTTGTTTAACGGCCACATAAGAGGAAAAACATCCCACGCTGAAATAATGACTTTTCACACGGGCAGAACTGTAAAAATGTTCAAACTGTGCGGTTTATCTCTCACAAATGTTCGAGGATAACACGCTGCTGTGGCCTTTTAAAAGCAGCATGACACACAAATATTGAGAAGAATACAAAAAAAATGCATTATTTTAGTTTTATATCAGAAATTATATTATCATTACATATTGCAGTAATCGCTACAGATTTGTCATTGGTTATTCTCCCCAAAATGTTAAATTAACTATTGCCACATGCACTACTGTATATGGACACCTTCAGGATACCTCTAGGGCTCCCTCACCTCACCTACAGCAGAACCTGAGTTTACTAACACCCTTGTGGCTGAAGGAGCACAAATCTCCACAGTTCTAGTGGAACATCTTCCCAGAAGAGTGGAGGTTATTTAAACAGCAAATGGGGACTAAATGTGAAATGGAATGGTTAAAAATAGACAGATAAATCAGCCAATCAGGTGACAACGGTGCAATGCAGGTACAGTTCAAGGGTTTCAGTTAATGAAAATTCAATTTGAGGGGACTTATCATTGTGCCTTTGACTCTAGCATGGTGGTTGATGTTAGTCACCAGCTAAGCCACCAGCTCCATGGTTAAGGCTCTGGGTTCCTTATTTGAAGCTCGAAGGTGCAAGCCCCAGCACTGTTGAGTTGCCATTGTTGGCCCTTGAGCAAGGCCTTTAACCAAGCAGAAGAACAGGCAAAGAAAAAATGTCACCTTTTTATAATGAATATGTGACAAGTTCTTCGCTTCTACTATCATTTGAGTACCTGTGGCACCTCAAAAACCTACTCTATACATCCATACAAGGCAGAAAAGCAAGACAAAATGCCCATCATGTAGAACTTTAAGAAGGATAAGCTACAACAGTAGAAGATGATTTTGGGTTTAAAGACTTGTCAGCCAATGATGGAAATTTGACCCTACAGTGGACACGAGGCACCGTGAAACTGATTTTCTGCATCGCTCTGCTTCCACAGGGGTACAGGTGTCGCTAATAAAGTGGAGGGTGAGGGTAGGTTTCCAAGGGCTAAATATTTTTTTATGATGGTATGGTAGTAAACTAGCTGAAACACGAGTGCAGAAATGTTCTAGTTTAATGAGAACGGTTAAATTTAGCCTGTTTGAGATTAGCTGGTTGGGGTGTAGTGTGGCTGATGTTTAAGAAAGAGTGAGTGAGAGTTGAAAGAAAGAAAAAAATTACGAAAAAAGGAAAGAAAGAAAGATGTGCATATTCATTTAAATCTAAATCTCAATGTTATTTTCTTGTTTGAAATGTTTAAATAATGATAATATGAAGTAAAATTGTTCAAAAAGTATATATATATTTGTAATCCAGATTTGTCTATTTATGGTTCCTGAAACAGAAAATAATCATTGCATTAGTCGATATCAGGTAAGAAATAAAGGAAATTTAACGGAGTGTTTTATTTCTCTTATACCATATCGGTTTCCCAATGCTAATAATTCCTCTTTAATTAAGAATGACATGCCATACCATTTTATCCATTCATAGTTGCCTTCAATGTTGTCTGTGAAATGTTGTTATTTATAGAAGGGTACACATTCAGGTGTAATGTGTAAAGATATATTGTTAAGTTTAATGGTACTCTAGAAAATAAAATATAAATGATTAATTACAGGGAGTCCCCATGATACGATGGTTCAACTTACAAATATTCAATCCTACGTTGACAATAGTAATATGACAAAATTGTAACAATGTTAAAATTTTCACGTGGCAGGCAAACCTAGCGGTACGATTCCCAATTTTAGCTCGTTTTTTTTTTTTTTTATCGGCATTACCGGATGCTAAAACAAAGCACATGCCCTGCTAAAACAAAGCTCTGCCCTTCACTCGTGAACCGGCGTTCGACCACATACCCGCTGCCACATACATATTCACTGTAAAGTTTATACAGTATGATAGTGTAAATTGTTGTTTTGCCAAATTATGTATTGTAATTTGTTAAATTACTACCCCATACTGATCACCATTCTTTAAGACTCCTAGGTAGGCAAGACCATGTCTCTATATTTTCAAGCTACGATGGGGTCATTGTAACACATCTTTATTGTAAGTCTGAGGCTTTCTGTATAGTGATGTTTCAAACAAATTGCTTTCTTCAAAATTCAGATTCTGGGAGAACATCCCTTGAGACAAACCTGGAGTCTTTCTGTCAAGGCACATGAGCTACATGTTGACAGAAAAAAAGGTGAAGCCTTTAAAGAGAAGAACGTAATACAGTGAAAGAGGGAAATGATTAAAATTTATTTTAGGAGCCTTGAATGTGTGCACGGTACAATGAAATCTCAAGACTACTAAGATATTCTGGAGCAAAACTACCCAAGGTCAGATAGCGCTGTTTCAGTCACAGCTTATGGGTCCAACAACAGGATAATGCCTCAAAAATCAAACAGCTAAAAACACTGAAGAACATCTAACTGGAGCATTGATCTGAATCTTATCCAACACCTACGGAAAGAAACATGCAGTCTGGAGAAGATTGCCTTCAAACCTGAGATTTCTTGAGCAGGATGTCCTTCAAAAGTAGGCCTAAATACCTGTTGAAGGTGAATTGGGAACCGAGAAACTGAGGGTTTAGGCTATTATTTTAACCACAACACGTCCTTACTGTACATGCTGCGCTACAATTCACATTTAGTGCAAATAAGCAATAGTGACTTTTTTTTGTTAAATAACAATCTACGGAAAACGTCATAGTTTTGATTAAACCCATTATTCCCACTGCTTCCTTATAAGACAAGGCATGTTTCACTCAAAGGGCTGTTTTTTAACAGTAAGTTGTGATTAAACATTTCCTCTCAGGTGCATGCCATCTCTTGTCGAATTCCTTTTAAATATTCAGATTAGAACACATCGTTTTAGCCACGCAAATTACTTCCATAAAGTGATTTTAACTGGGGGCAGCGCCCATTAGTTCTGCTCAGCCGTTTCCATGGAGACTAAGGGAACCTCTGCCACAACTCGTTCTCGCTCTCGGTTTTCCTTTTTCACCTCAACAGACACAATCGCTAATGGTCATTTTCCAGCTCTGACAGGCTGCAACCCGCGCGAATAGCATACTAATCTAAGTTCCTCGCATCTACACCGAGAGATTGATTTAATCTTGGCGGAGTTGGAATTAAACCACTAACCCCGCCCCTATCCTTGACATTATATATGAGCTGTACACAGACTGAATCATAAATGTAGCTGAGTAGAGAATGTTACTTAGTTAAACTAAAAAGTAGCCAAAAAAAAAATACTTAAGTACAGTAACAAAATACATCTACTTTACACCACTGAATGTAAAGGTGGGCGGAGTCTTATTTCTAAACAGCCAAAGCTGATCTATTAGCAGCCCCCGAATGAATGGCCTCTTATGTTAAACAACAGTTCATAAATCCAGAGCTGCTTCTGCAGTGTGAATCACTGGTGTGACTGATTATGCTGCACATATTATTATTATTTGCTCCAGCTCACTCGCTCCCTCATTGTCTATTTATTTTCCAATCAGATTTTGTTTTATTGCGGACTTCTGCTTGTCCGCGAAAAAAGGCTGCTTTTTTAGCCTGATATCTGCTATATAATGGTGAGTCAAAAGAAAAACCATGTAACTAAGTGAAACATAAATTAGACAAATAGTACTTTTGAGATTCCAAAAGTGCATGTCTAAATAAGCCAAACATGGCATTGCTCACTACTTTGAAGCAAAATCATAAAGTGTTAAATGGAAAACTGTGGTAAAAGTACATGTTTAACTCCCAAGGTCCTTTAAGCAAGGGATAAGTACTTTCACTTAAGTACAGTGATGGTGTAAATGTGCATTGAGGAGATTATTATGGCATTATTATGGCTATTACAACAATGCTTTCATTAAAATGTGTATGTGGGTTTCATGTGATTGAACTCAGCACAATTTGTTTTGCGCATCCAACATGATTTTAACGTTAAGACCGTTTTAGTGCCGACGTCACGATTACTTCACAATGCTAGCTGGAGGCAAAACAAAAGACCAGAACCGACAGAGTCCAGGCTCCAATTTGAAATATTATTGCATACCTGCTGCCACTGCCAGAACTACGAATAAAATAAGCTTTAGGTTAAAGAAACTTTTGTCTTTTGTTGATATGGTTCTATAGTTTGATTACGTTCTAAAAATTTCTATTTAGAAACTGTAGAACAAGTGAATGGATTTCTCATGTAAAGTTAACATTTTAGCATATGTTAGCTAACTGCTAGCTAACAACAAGAGACTTAACATAAAGAGAAATTCTTTGTCTCCTCTCCCTTTCTACAGTTGTCATTAATGCAGTAGAAAAAAGAGGTAACAGTGAACAGGCCCATGTCAGATGTGTGTTAAAGTATTTGCATTTGTTAACGTTTGTCCCTGTTAGTAACCAACCAAACAGATCGCTAGTTAGGTAGTGAGAAGGTGTGCGAGTTAGGAAATAATGTAGGCTGACAGTTAGCTTTTACATGCCCATTCAGAACAAATTTATAGGCATCTAATGATTTATACACCCTCAGTTTCTCTACCAGATAGGTGTAGATGTCAGGACAATCGTGTCAGATCGTCCATCCACTGACTGTGTGTGTACGGGTCGGCCAATCGGGTTTCCTCCGTTAAAGTTAACTTTTTGACTTTTTGGATAGTCAGATGAAATCAGGTTTTAACCAGGCATTGTTTACAACTGAACTAACAAAACTTAAAGCGTTAGTGAAGTGGTCGGGAAATCTTTCTGCCTACACCTTAGCTCCGCCCACAAAAAAAATCACAATGTTCATTAACTGAAAAAAGGCTCTATATTTTGAAAACCCTAAATAAAGCACTGCCCTCTTGGCCTAACTAAGGCTCTATCTACATTAATCCAGATAAATTTAAAAACTGCGTTTTTTTCCACACTTTCGTTTACAATTGTTTTAAAAAAGTTGCTCATCCACACTGGAACATCCATTTTCAAAATGCTATGTTTTTGTTGACTAAAAATGCTGTCTCGGTGTGGACGAAAGGGCAAAACGGAGAGAAAAAAAAATGCGTTTTCGAATGAAAACGTATTAGTGTAGACATGGCCTGAGGATGAAACACAGATTAACATAAACAGAAATAAACCTTAACAATCTAAATGTATTCCTTTTTCGCTTGCCTAGATGTTCCTTTAGGATAAACGTACAGCATCGTTTATAGCGCTATAGTAGAAAATATTAGAATTGGAACATATATGAATGCAAAATAGATATTTCATGCCTCAGGCCAAGTGTATGCTGCAGCAAATTTTACACTAACAGCCACTTTATTAACTCCTATCATAGCTCTGGGGTTGTTCCTTCAGCAAAGCGGAGTCAAACTCTATGTGATTTGGTATGTAAATGTATTAAGAACATATCCTTCATGTTTGGATTTTTTCCCCCCACTCGGCCTTGACGCGTGGGCCTGCAAATCTAACCCCTCTCTCTCTGTTTCTCCCTCCCTCACTCCCAAACCTATTTAGTGCTATTACACTTGATGAAACACTAATGGACATTATTATTCAGCGGTGAGGAAAAGCCTAAAGCAAATTGAATCCTCCCGTGGAGGGGATTGTTATCTCGCTCAAAGCTACAGTGTGTATAACATATTCGGCGCTCAGCAGGTACAAATTCCTCACGGGCCATGGAGGCTCACCATCTCGCTTGCTTTAAAAGGGTAAAAAAAAAAAAAAACACAGAGCATTAGGCTGAGGTCAACGAGACCGGCCCACACATTAATCACTTTTAGCGCTGACAGAGTTATAACAAATGTTTGCAATTATAGTCACTGTGGGAGGGGGAAAAAAGTTTCTGTGATTACAGATGAGGCAGAAGTGATCAGGGCTATGGATGATGATGAAGATAAAGATGAAGACCAGCATAGTGGAGCCTCGGTTCACGAATGCCCTGGTGTATGTATGTTTTGTTATACGAACAAAAATATTACTGAAATTTTGTCCCATTATATACGTAAATGTAGATTGCAAACAAAGGCTACTGTACCAAATATTAACATTGACTTTCTCAGGTGTTCAAATACTTATTTGCAGCTGTATCATACAAATAAATAGTTTAAAAATCATACATTGTGATTTCTGAATTTTTTTTTTTTAGATTATGTCTCTCACAGTGGACATGCACCTACGATGACAATTTCAGACCCCTCCATGATTTCTAAGTAGGAGAACTTACAAAAGAGCAGGGTGTTCAAATACTTATTTTCCTCACTGTATATATATATATATATATATATATATATATATATATATATATATATATATATATATATATATATATATTTACACTGCCAGTCCAAAAAAAGTCACCACCTGGATTTAAATAGGTAAGAGCCTGCCATTGGATAATTACTGCATGGATCCCTAACTGATGCAGTGAGTAGCTCCTCATTTCTTAAACAACCATATCAGAAGACACATCCAGCTAAACAGGTGTGTAGCCTTAAGAGCCTTATCAGTGAGGCTAATCAGAAAAAAAAGGCTACAATTTGCTAGGGAGCATAAAGATTGCAATCTGAAGCAATGGAAGAAGGTTATGTGATCTGTGGTCCAGAGTGATAGGCATATCAAGGTAAGAAGAGAGGGTGATAAACTGGTGCACCAATCATGCCTAGTGTCTAGCGTACAAGCCTGCAGGGGCAGCGCTATGATCTGGGGATGCTGCAGTGGGTCAGGTCTCGGTTCAGCAACGTTATGTGCCCAAAGAATAAGGTCAGCTGACTACCTGAATATACTGAATGACCAGGTAACTCCATCAATAGATTGTTTCCTCCCTAATAGCACAGGGAGATTCCAAGATGACAATGCCAGAATTCATCAGGCTCAAATTGTGAAAGAGAGCATGAAACATCATTTTTACACATGGATTGGCCACCACAGAGTCTAGCTCTTAACCGCATTGAGAATCTTTGGGATGTGGTGGTGAAGACTTTGCGCAGCGGTCCGATACTCCCATCATCAATACAAGATCTTGGTGAAATATTACTGCAACTCTGGATGGTAATAAATGTTGTGACATTGCAGAAGCTTATCGAAACGATGCCACAGCGAATGCGGGCAGTAATCAAACTAAAGGCGGTCTAACAAAATATTAGTGTGCGTGACTTTTTTTTGGACGGGCAATGTATGTAGAGATATATATAAGGGGTGTAACGGTACACGTATTCGTACGAAAATGTTTCGGTAAAGCGCTTTCAGTTTCGTACACACCGAATACCGAATGCAATCCTTTTTACGTGTGGAACATAGTTACATCTGAGTTCCCTCAGGAAGGTAGTAAGTGAAGTATATATTACCATATTATTTGTGTAAAGCTGCTTTGAGACAATGTTAAAAGCGCTATACAAATAAAAATGAATTGAATTGGATTGACGTGGCAGACCGCAAGTTTGTTTTGTCTCCACCTTGCACTTTGAGCGCATTTCTTTCTTTTTTAACTTGAAACCATACACAACAAAGCCAGGGGTATAAAAAAGAAACCAGAGTTAGCCCGGTGTCACTGTGACTACTTACTTAGAACCGGAAATAAGAATTGTTTCGCGCTTGCATGCAAACGCTAAAGAATTAATAGGAAGTCAGGAAGTGGACAGCGGCTGATGTTAGCGCTATGGATTCAAGATGTTTTATTTGTCACAAACATAGTTATATGCAGGATACAACTTGCAGTGAAATTAAAGTTGAAAAAAAAAATTTAATTTGTATCCATTACACTAGCATTAGCCACTAGCCACTTCCTGGTTAGAGGCTAACGCTAGACTATTGATTCTTTAGGTTGTTATATACAGCTTAAAGAATTTCTTTTTAAAAAAGAACATCCTGACAATTTCGCATATCGAGGGAGAGGGATGATGCAATAGATTAAGATGATTAGATCATATGTTTAAAAAAATTACATTTTAAATGTAAAACACACACTTATATTCACACCTGTACTATCCGAATGAGGTCTAGCAACTATATATATATATATATATATATATTTAATTTGTGACAATTTAATTGATTACTCGATTAAATCAATATAATGAAAATAAAAAGTATTTTGCATTTTATTAATTCTATTTTATTTGTATAAAATATTATAAAATATTATTTGATATATTATTCACAAAGTGGGCATTTTCTTTGAAATTGTTTGAAAAATGGAAACAAAAAACTACTAGCAATTTAACCGAACCGTGACTTCAAAACCTAACTGGCAGAACAAACAGTGGAGGAATGGAGCTCTTTTAGCAAGACCAAAAAGGGATTTTGGTAATTTTTCAGTTAAGACCATGTATGAGGGTTTTTAGATAATTTTGTGCCCCCCCCCCTTGGCTTTGGCTGCATTTCAGTGAGATGTCCAAGCAATTTGCTCAAATATAATGCATATAAGACAACGACAAACTACACACACACTGAATAATGTTGCATAAATACATGAACTTCTCCTCTGCCAAGCAGCAGATTGAGGCGGCTGCTTATTTTTATACATGAGCATCGGAGACGAGGGCTAAACGTGGGCCGTGGATGAGTCCAGACTGGAGAGGTATTGTAAACTACTACTGTAAAATGAATCGTAACTACAGCATTAGCTGGCCCACACACACACTTTAGTTCTGTCTCTAGAGCCAAGCAGCTCGAAGTGCAGAAGTGTTGCAAAAACCAGCCCCACTTTAACACTCAACTCAAATTTTTATTTTTCTTCAGACACGACCAAATGTTAAAAAATAAAGACCTAATCAATAAAGACAGCGATGTGGAAGAACACACGTTTAATATTTAATGAGCTCCACAAGCATTTCTGAAAGCTGATTATGTAAATGGTTCATCAGTGTGAAGGTAAGTATTGCCTGCTGGCGGAAGGGAAACAAACCAGCTTGGGAACTTTAATGATGTTTTTTCAGCAGGGGCCCTGATTTAGTGGCGAAACGTAAGAAAATAATCAGACACTGGTGGCGAAAAGAGCCGACAGTAGCCTGAGGAGACAGCTGTGGACAAAACAAGCCCAAAGTAAATCCTGTGTTTATTTCTGTTTACGGTAAGAGTCTTGTTGACTGGAGATGTGCGCTTTCTGAACTCCGAGCGAGTGAGTTAATGCGGTGAAGGCTTGGGGAAAGCCCTCGGAGTGATGTGTGGAGAGCTTCTGGGAAACAGCCAAAAAAAATTATAAAATAAACATTTTGGTTGAGAAATAGATTTATGTTATAGATGAGTGTAATTCTCTCATTCTGTTACTCCCTCCATCACTCACTCCCATCTTAAATTCCTCATAGATTCACCAACCTACTGACTGGTCCACTTCCTCATACACTCATCTACTTCATCATCAAGTCTCTTCTTCCCTGACTCATTCATATACATTCAATTTCTAACTTATTTACTCACCCACTCACTCACTTACACACCCACTCACTCACTCACACACCCACTCACACACCCACTCACTCACTTACTCACCCACTCACTCACACACACACTCACTCACCCACTCACACACACCCACAAACCCACTTACTTACTCACTCACACACCCACTCACTCACTCACTCACCCACTCACTCACACACACACTCACTCACTCACTCACACACACACCCACAAACCCACTTACTTACTCACTCACACACCCACTCACTCACTCACTCACCCACTCACTCACACACACACACACTCACTCACTCACACCCACTCACTCACTCACTCACCCACTCACTCACACACACACACACACACACACACACACACACACCCACAAACCCACTCACTCACACACCCACTCACTTACTCACACCCACTCACTCACTCACTCACACACCCACCACACACCCACTCACCTACACCCACTCACCCATTTACTTACTCACCCACCCACCCACTCACTCACTCACTCACACACCCACACACTCACTCACTCACACACCCACTCACACACCCACAAACCCACTCACTCACACACTCACTCACACACCCACTCACTCACACACCCACTCACTCACACACCCACACACACTCACACACCCACTCACACACCCACAAACCCACTTACTCACTCACACACCCACTCACTTACTCACACACCCACTCACTTACTCACCCACCCACACACTCACTCACTCACACACCCACTCACTTACTCACACACCCACACACACTCACTCACTCACTCACTCACTTACACCCACTCACCCATTTACTCACACACCCACCCACTCACTCACTCACTTACACACCCACTCACACTCTCACTCACTCACGTTTACCCATTCATTTGTCCACTCACTCATTCACTCACTCACCTACTTATTTATTCACCCATACATTCACTCATTCACCCACTCTCTCACTTACTTATTCACCCACTTATTCACTCTCTCACCCACCCTCTCATCCACTTAATTACCTATGTAGTCACTCATTCACTCACTTACTCACCCATTTACTCACACACCACTCACTCACTCACGTTTACCCATTCATTTGTCCACTCACTCATTCACTCACTTACTCACCCATTTACTCACACACCCACTCACTTACTCACCCACCCACTCACTCACACACCCACTCACTCACTCACACACACACCCACTCACTCACTCACTCACTCACACACACTCACACACCCACTCACACACTCACACACCCACTCACTCACACACCCACAAACCCACTCACTCACACACACTCACACACCCACTCCTTACTCACCCACCCACACACTCACTCACTCACACACCCACTCACTTACTCACCCACCCACTCACTCACTCACTCACACACACACCACTCACTTACACCCACTCACCCATTTACTCACACACCCACCCACTCACTCACTCCTTACACACCCACTCACACTCTCACTCACTCACGTTTACCCATTCATTTGTCCACTCACTCATTCACTCACTCACCTACTTATTTATTCACCCATACATTCACTCATTCACCCACTCTCTCACTTACTTATTCACCCACTTATTCACTCTCTCACCCACCCTCTCATCCACTTAATTACCTATGTAGTCACTCATTCACTCACTTACTCACCCATTTACCAACTCACTCATCATTGTCCTCACTCATTTATTCACTTCTTTACTTCACTTACTTATCCACCTTGTCACTCACACAGCCACTTACTCACTCACACACACACCACTCACTCACTCACTCACTCACACACACACACACCCACTCACACACCCACACACACTCACACACCCACTCACTTACACACCCACAAACCCACTCACTCACTCACTCACCTCACACACCCACTCACTCACTCACACACCCACCCACTCACACCCACTCACTCACACACCCACTCACCCACTCACTCACACACCCACTCACTCATTCATCCTTATTCACACCTTCCTCCACTTCCTTACTTATTTACTCATCCCTTTTACACTCACTCCATCCTCCACTCCCACCCTCACCCAATCACATTCTCCATCACTCCCTCTCTCCCACCCTCGCCCAATCACATTCTCCATCACTTCCTCTCTCCCAACCTCACCCAATCACATTCTCCATCACTCCATCTCTCCCACCCTCACACACTCACTCTCTCAATTACTCCCTCTCTCCTACCCGTACACAATCCCACTCTCTCCATCACTCAAACAATCCCACTCCCAATCACTTCCTCTCTATTACTTTATTAGCCTATTAGTCATTCCATCATTCCATAAAGTCTCTTCTTTCCGTCGAAATTCCTCACTCATTCATATACATTCAATTTCTAACTTTTTACTCACCCACTCACTCACTTACACACCCACTCACTCACTCACACCCACTCACACACCCACTCACTCACTCACACACCCACACACTCTCACCCACTCACTCACTCACACACTGACTCACACACCCACTCACCCACTCACACACACCCACTCACCCACTCACTCACTCACTCACCCACTCAGTCACACACACACACACACACACACACACACACACCCACTCACACACCCACACACCCACTCACTCACTCACTCACTCACTTACTCACCCACCCACTTACTCACACCCACTCACCCATTTACTCACTTACCCACCCACCCACTCACTCACACACCCACTCACTCACTCACACACCCACCCACTCACTCACTCACTCAATCACACACCCACAAACCCACTCACTTACTCACCCACCCACTCACTTACTCACCCACCCACACACTCACTCACCACACACCCACTCACTTACACCCCTCACCCATTTACTCACACACCCACCCACTCACACACCCACTCACTCACTCCTTACACACCCACTCACACTCTCACCCACTCACACACCCACTCACTCACTCACGTTTACCCATTCATTTGTCCACTCACTCATTCACTCACTCACCTACTCATTTATTCACCCATACATTCACTCATTCACCCACTCTCTCACTTACTTATTCACCCACTTATTCACTCTCTCACCCACCCTCTCATCCACTTAATTACCTATGTAGTCACTCATTCACTCACTTACTCACCCATTTACCAACTCACTCATCATTGTCCTCACTCATTTATTCACTTCTTTACTTCACTTACTTATCCACCTTGTCACTCACACAGCCACTTACTCACTCACACACACACCCACTCACTCACTCACTCACCACTCACCCACTCACACACCCACTCACACACTCACCCACTCACACCCACTCACACCCACTCACTCACACACACTCACTCACTCACTCACCCACTCAGTCACACACACACACACACACACACACACACACCCACTCACACACACCCACAAACCCACTCACTCACTCACTCACACACCCACCCACCCACTCACCCACCCACTTACTCACACACCCACTCACCCATTTACTCACTTACCCACCCACCCACTCACTCACACACCCACTCACTCACTCACACACCCACCCACTCACTCACTCACTCAATCACACACCCACAAACCCACTCCTTACTCACACACCCACTCACTTACTCACCCACCCACACACTCACTCACTCACACACCCACTCACTCACACCCACTCACCCACTCACTCACTCACTCACCCACCACACACCCACTCACTCACTCCTTACACACCCACTCACACTCTCACCCACTCACACACCCACTCACTCAC
Organism: Silurus meridionalis; assembly: GCF_014805685.1. NCBI lineage: Eukaryota > Metazoa > Chordata > Actinopteri > Siluriformes > Siluridae > Silurus > Silurus meridionalis. The sequence goes on from NC_060886.1 coordinate 6,084,685, forward strand.
TCACGTTTACCCATTCATTTGTCCACTCACTCATTCACTCACTCACCTACTCATTTATTCACCCATACATTCACTCATTCACCCACTCTCTCACTTACTTATTCACCCACTTATTCACTCTCTCACCCACCCTCTCATCCACTTAATTACCTATGTAGTCACTCATTCACTCACTTACTCACCCATTTACCAACTCACTCATCATTGTCCTCACTCATTTATTCACTTCTTTACTTCACTTACTTATCCACCTTGTCACTCACACAGCCACTTACTCACTCACACACACACCCACTCACTCACTCACTCACTCACCACCCACTCACTTACTCACCCACCCACACACTCACTCACTCACACACCCACTCACTTACACCCCTCACCCATTTACTCACACACCACCCACTCACACACCCACTCACTCACTCACTCACACACCACACACTCTCACCCACTCACACACTCACTCACTCACGTTTACCCATTCATTTGTCCACTCACTCATTCACTCACTCACCTACTCATTTATTCACCCATACATTCACTCATTCACCCACTCTCTCACTTACTTATTCACCCACTTATTCACTCTCTCACCCACCCTCTCATCCACTTAATTACCTATGTAGTCACTCATTCACTCACTTACTCACCCATTTACCAACTCACTCATCATTGTCCTCACTCATTTATTCACTTCTTTACTTCACTTACTTATCCACCTTGTCACTCACACAGCCACTTACTCACTCACACACACACCCACTCACTCACTCACTCACTCACTCACACACACTCACCCACTCACACACCCACTCACACACACACACACCCACTCACTCACTCACCACTCACTCACCCACTCACTCACTCACTCCACTCACTCACTCACACACACTCACCCACTCACACACCACACACACACTCACTCACTCACTCCTTACACACCCACAAACCCACTCACTCACTCACCTCACACACCCACTCTCACTCACCCACTCACACACCCACTCACTCACACACCACTCACTCACACACCCACTCACACACACACACCACACACTCACACACCCACTCACTCACATTCTCCATCACTCCTCTCTCCCACCCTCACCCAATCACATTCTCCATCACTCCTCTCCCACCCTCACCTAATCACATTCTCCATCACTCCCTCTCTCCCACCCTCACCCAATCACATTCTCCATCACTCCATCTCTCCCACCCTCACTCTCTCAATTACTCCCTCTCTCCTACCCGTACACAATCCCACTCTCTCCATCACTCAAACAATCCCACTCTCAATCACTTCCTCTCTATTACTTTATTAGCCTATCAGTCATTCCGTCACGTTCTACTTCCATCTCCTATCATACTGAGGTTTCTCCACAAGGGGGTGTTCATTTGTGAAGCTTTTGTGTGCATCACTACCGAAAAGAAGGAACCCAGATGGAACCTGGTATGAACCCTACCGGCAGGATCTGATAAAATACAGGCCTGTTTGCACTTCTACAGTGTGTGTGCAGTAAAAAGGATGTATCACACCTTCTGCATTCAATTAATGAGAGTTAATGATGTAATAAATGCATTAAATCAGCAGTGGTGCTGCAGAGTCTTTAGCAGCTCGTTAGATGTGTTTATCATTTTCTAGTCTCCGGCCTCTAGCTGGAGCTGAAATCGATGTTGTTATTTCTTTCAATTTTACAAAATCAGGAAAGTTTCTTCACTCATTTATTGTAGAGTACCGCAAACAGTGTTCCAAACTGCATTCGAGCAGCAGGAGTTATTATGTTTACGAACTCATTAACCAAGCCCAGAGTTTCTCAGATAAACAAGCATCCGTTATGTGATCGTATGATTCATTCCACTTAGCCACTGCTGTGGGGATTCTGAGATGAGAGATTCTGTATAACAGGTAATGGGGATCCTTGTATCCTATTCTGGTTGCAATTCATAGTTTCACACACTTTCGTGTTGAGGATATCCTGATAAAATCCATGCAACGATTTCTGATCAGAAAAAAACATCACTGTATCTTTTAAAAGGAATAAAGAACTCAAATTCACAGGATTCTGATTCTGCATAGAATCAAAAAGTCACTGTGTCTTTGTATTAATATGTAATGGCTTGACCAATGCATTAATCGTACTGTACAAAGAGCAAACAAACCCTGAATAAAATGAAGCTTCGATCAATGTGAAACAGATGATTCTGAATTCACTGATGATTCCAAACTTCCCAACCTCTTCCACACACACGACAGAAAAAAAAAAAGACGGCTATCGTCAAAAACGGCGAAAATCAAAGCCTGCATCATCTGCGATGTGTTCGTAATCCCAGCTCAGCCTGTACAAGCATCCATCAAACATCAGCAAGATCTTTTACCCAAAGCGAATATTTCAAGCTCAGTCTCGTGACACTGAAAGTTCTTGAATGCAATCAGATTTAAAAAAAAAAGGAAGAGAGAGAGAGAGAGAGAGAGAGAGAGAGAAAGAATAAGAGAACAAAAGCTCGGCGATGGTGCCAGCTCTGGCTGTGTTTACAGCTTTCCTCACACAGATGACTATCGCCTCTCTTATGCGTCTGGAGTGTTTGGTTAGAAGGCACTGTAAAGACTGGAGGAACAGGACTCACCTAAGAGCATGATGTGTGATGGTAGAGCGCTCAGATGCTGGTAGAGCGGCGCATAAGTTCCAGAAGCGGATTTTGGAGTGAAGTAGTCGAAGGAGGCAGAGATTAAATGAAGATAGAGTGAGCGAGAAAGGGCCAGAGAAGCTGTCACAAAATGCAGCTTTGTCTTACACCTCTGAACCAGAGTGCAAAAAAAAGCCCACAGAAGGAAAGAAAAAAACTGGGTCACTCCATCATAGATGTGGAGAGACAGGCAAAACGAGGGAGAGAAAAGAAAAAAAGAAAGAAATACAAATCGTAGGTTCTCTCTTTCCGTCACGAGAAGCACGGATCCGTGTAGCTGCGATACAGCCTGGAGGAATCTGGCTCTCGTAAATCAGGAGCGACTTGTGTGATCAGCCAGCCATGCAGAGACACGAGTGGAGACGCGAGACGAGCGCGTGTGTGTGTGTGTTTGAGAGAGAGGAGGAGAAGAAAAGGCAGGCGAGAGCGATTGCATGTGTATTTAGTAGAGAGAGAGAGAGAGAGAGAGAGAGAGAGAGAGAGAGAGAGAGAGAGTTGGTGCTGTATATGGCACAGCAAGCATAGCTGCACACTCTTCACTCACTGGGAGAGCGTAATGTGACTCGGTGCTATCTACTCCGACGTGTGTAAATGAGGTGAGACCTGAGAATTCCCAGTACCCCTGCTGAGACCATTTTGAGAGGGGGGGGGTTGTTGGGGGTAAATGGGGTATGGGGGTGGTAGGAAGACCTCCTAACAACCATCAGACGGTTCGATGTGTCTCCTGGACGCTTGGGGTAAATTCAATTCAATCCTTTTTTATTTGTACAGTGCTTTCAACAATGAACATTGTCTCAAAGCAGCTTGACACAGATAATGCAGTGATAAAGAATGAATTCGATGTTCTTCATGTGTACGTTTGACCACTAAATTATTTGCTCCAATCAGCGAGCTAAAACAAGTAGAGGAAGAGAGCTGGTGGATGGGGGTAAAGGTGAAGCGTCTGGGTTAAGGCTCCTTTTTTCCTCTGGCTTTAACCCTGAGCAGTTGTCAAGGCTGTGTCTCAATTCACATACCACATACTAAGTGTTTTTTTTCCCCTGATGTGCTTAGTTAGACTTTTTAGGTGGGTTTGAACATGATGTATACAACCACAATCGGAAGAAGGGTGGGGACGCTGTGTAGAATGTAAAAATGCGATGATTTGCACATTTTATAAACCTATATATTATTCACGTTAGAATAGGGGTCACTAACGTGGTGCAGGTCGCCCGCAAGGACCACATGAGTAGCCCGCGGGCCTTTTCTAAAAAATAGCTGTTTCCTACTTTGTTAAATCATTGCTGATTATTTTGATATTAATTATTATGAGAAATCATTAACATGATCAGTGTCTTCACATAGATGAATATCATTAATTATTAATAATAACATATAATAAAAGGTAAATTGAGCAAATGTGTTATTTCAAATCAAACTGAAATCTTTGCGTATCAAACTGGTAGCCCTTCACATTAATCGGTACCCAAGAAGTAGCTCTCAGTTAATGGGTCATGAAAAGAATATCTTAAAAAAACAAAGATGGGCAGAAGCTGCTACACACTGTGAAATGATTTTAGAAATTGTGAAGACTTGAATATCTCATAATCTACATTACATAACATCTTCAAAAGCTTCTGAGAATCTGGAGAAAACTCTTTGCACAAAAGACATGGGCAACAATCAATATCGATGCCTGTGAACTTTGGGCTCTCAGGCAGTGTTGCATAACAGGTATGTTTCTGTAATGGAAATCACTGAATAGGTTCAGAAACAACTCCAGAAATCATTGTTTGCATGTCATTCACAATGCAGGTTAAAGCTCTATCGTACAAAGAAGAAGCTGTAGATAGATAGATAGATAGATAGATAGATAGATCGATAGATCGATAGATCGATCGATCGATGCAAATATATATATATATATATATATATATATATATATATACATACAGTACAGACCAAAAGTTTAGACACACCTTCTCATTCAAAGAGTTTTCTTTATTTTCATGACTATGAAAATTGTAGAGTCACACTGAAGGCATCAAGGGCTATTTGACCAAGAAGGAGAGTGATGGGGTGCTGCGCCAGATGACCTGGCCTCCACAGTCACCGGACCTGAACCCAATCGAGATGGTTTAGGGGTGAGCTGGACCGCAGAGTGAAGGCAAAAGGGCCAACAAGTGCCAAGCATCTCTCGGGGAACTCCTTCAAGACTGTTGGAAGACCATTTCAGGTGACTACCTCTTGAAGCTCATCAAGAGAATGCCAAGAGTGTGCAAAGCAGTAATCAAAGCAAAAGGTGGCTACTTTGAAGAACCTAGAATATGACATTTTTCAGTTGTTTCACACTTTTTTGTTATGTATATAATTCCACATGTGTTAATTCATAGTTTTGATGCCTTCAGTGTGAATCTACAATTTTCATAGTCATGAAAATAAAGAAAACTCTTTGAATGAGAAGGTGTGTCCAAACTTTTGGTCTGTACTGTGTGTGTATATATATATATATATATATATATATATATATATATATATATATATATATATATATATATATATATATACACACACAATATACACACACACATACGGCAGCACATGAGAAGCTAAAGTGAAAACATTTCACTAAACCTCATGGCATGTATGTCATGTAATCAGTTGTGGAAATGCTGAATTTGTTCTACGCATGTTTTCCATGTGAATGCACAGATCATTAACAGATCTAGTTTGAAGAGATGGACAGATGAACTCTCTAGTGCTTGGCATCGGCAACCATTTCGGTTTGCGTCAGTTATCTGATACAAGCCTTTCCAAAAATCGCTCGGCACCTCGTTTGCTCCGCGAATACAGTCCGTTGTCAGACTCTTTTTACCGTACCGTATGTGCAGCGGCTTGATGTCGTGCGGAAAATGTCAACATTATCGAAATGGCAACTATATATACAGTATATTTTGAAGAATTGCAGAAATTTATTTTACTAACCTTTTAAGCATTTCTGTTAATTGTCTTTCGGTTTTCTTGTTATATTGTTAACAACCAGCTTGTTCTAGCACTTGCAGAAACTATGATATGCCTCTCATTTTTTTGTTATTAAATCTTGCTAAATGCTTTGTTTTGATGGGAATAACAGCCTCAGCTTGACGACTTTTTTTCTTGCTACCTACAACGTTCTGTTTTGAATATATATATATATTTTTTCAAAATTTTCTGCATTCACTAAAAGGTAGGTAAAAAGGGGAACAAAAATCACATTAGACGAGTGTCAGTCCGGCTGCAGCACTGGAGCAAATGTAATCTCAGAGATCGAATGTAAGAGTGAAGTGAAGTAATGAACTTTCACACCAAAAAAAACCTCTCGCATCTCACAGTTGACACCGAATTGCCAGGCTAAGTCGTGCTGACCAAAGTCTGCTGTAACTTAAGTAACCACTCTTTACAACCTGGTGAGCAAAAGATCATTTCAGAATGCAGCTGCCCGTCTGACCGTCTCAGAATGCAGCAAGCCCGTCTGTTTCTTGGGTTACGACCCTGGACAGTGGAACCTTCCACAGCTGATTGCTTACTAGCTCACTTCGATATACTTAGTACGATGGGCTACGAAAGCAGAAAACCCGAAGATTGTCTGAGGAACAATCAATCATTAAACATCATTTTATTTCCAGAAAGTTTAAAATTTAAAGAATAATCTACTCAGATCAGACCATTATTGGATTGTTTCTATTAGAGCAAGTCTTGCATCAAAGAACAAAAGAATGCCCAACTTTAGAAAACCTAGTACAGTTTTGCCAAAAGCAAGTTTAAAAGGAAAAGGGTGGTAGCTTAGTGGTTAAAGCAGTGGACTTTAGATCTGAAGGTCATGAAATCAAATCCCAGCCACACCAAGCTAAGACTCCTTGGCCCCTGAGCAAGGCCCTTAACCCAGTAGCTGCTTAGTGTAAATGAGATAACGGATAAGTGTGCCTGCCAAATGCCTGGAATGCAAATGTACAAAAAACAGATGAGAGAAAGGAGAAGTATGGACGAAGATATTCCATTCAAAACTATCACCCAAAGCCGGCATGACATGGACCCTACTTTTACTACCTTTATGCTTTTACTACTTTTAAGCATTTCAGTCCGAAACCATTCATGTGCAGTATCTCATGTCAAACTAATTCCTCTCATCACTACACTGGAAACTTGAGATCACACTGCAGATCAGCAGTATTATACTAGTGTCTTAGATGGGATTGCGGTGTTCTTTTCCATCAAGGACAACTTTTAAATGGATTCTAAAATTTACGATACTCTGAGTGATGCCCTGGCCGCCACGCTAAATATTCTCGGACCATGCGGCCCAAACAGGTTATGTGTTCAATTCACCCTCTGTTTTCACCCCTGTGTTGCGGAGATGATTGATGTACGCAAGACCGAGCCATTTTCATCGGCTCAAGCCCGTCTGTTTCTTGGGTTACGACCCTGGACAGTAGAGCCTTCCACAGCTGATTGCTTACTAGCTCGTCTTTAGCTTTACCGACGATTCCGTATCGCATTACCCGCAACATGCAAAGCTAAGGGGGAGCTATAAATATGTGGCGCATGTCAAAGATTCTTTCCACTGACAATACGATTTATGCTCCTTCCCATTCCCGAATAGAGCAGATGCAGGTGTCGGGTGTCAAAACGGCTGAGTAAGCCGGGGCACGTGGCCGTTCTGTCACATACAGCATCATTAAGGGCCGTCCAAGAAGCTTTGTTTCACCTGATGGTAATTTTAAACCATCCTACTTAACCGTTCCCGAACAGCCTGTCGTCATTGTTTGTGATAATATAGTATGTGCGAATGATTGGGTATTAAAGCATAAGCTATTAAGTGTGATAGAAGTCCCTTTCAGCAGCCTCGTATGTAACTTGTTATTTCGGGGAGGAAACGAAAGGGAAAGGCAGCAACAGACAAGGACCTGTCGCCTCCCCTAATGCAAAATGGGAAGGAGTCAATTAACCACGTGTCAGACGGTCAGATGTAATTATGATAAGGTATGTGGGCGGAATCCGCTCTCTAATATCAACATCAGCATTTCGCATGAAGCTAGCCAGGACACGGATGAATAGCTTCTCGAAATACAGACCAGAGCAAACTATATATATCTCTATAATAAGACTGGAAATTGCAAGCCAAGCTAAAGAGGAAAGTCACCAGGACAACTCTAATATTAAATAGAGAAAAAGAATATTCCTGAACCTCGGGAATTATTGCCAGATCAAAACAATGGCTACACCAGTCAAAACGATATCCATTCTCGTTTACGTTTAAATGTATACCAGTCTAATCAAGTAGAGTGTTAGCCCAAGTGAAAAGGAAAAGGAAAACAAACAAAGTAAGAGAACTAATACCATCTAATCATGAAGCCAGACACAGTAGAGATCCTGATCCCTGCTCATCAGGTCAAATTTACATGAGCACTTAATTACCACTGAATCAACGCAATGAAGAGAGGGCGATGTCATGCAGGGTGGCTGTGTGAATGTGTGTTTTATTAAGATCTCATTAAAAATGTTCCACGAGCCATACATTGGACGTGGGCGAGGTGTTGAAAAATGAGAAGCTGGAAAGATTCACTTTTGTTCTCCTCAAGGCTGATGTTAAAACCCCTAAATATAAAAGCAAGAGCACAGAAGATCTGCATTATAAGAATAAAACTATTAATATTTTTCAAACGCCAACATTCTCTAAAACTCTCTATTATACAAGTATCTCCATTATTCTCATTTCTTATTATACTTCAAACACCAGTATTTCCAATAGTCTTCACCAAACACCAATATTCTCCAGTACTGTCCAAACACCAATACACTTTTACTGTCAATCTCATACTGTCCATCAAACTCCAGTATTCTTCAATCCTGTCCATTAAACACCCGTATCCTTCTTCGTTTTACAGTATCCTAAACACAAGTATTCTACTGCCCATCAAACACCAGTATTCTCAAACATTGTCCATCAAACACATGTATTCTCCAATATTGTCCATCAAACACCAGTATTCCCCAATGGTCTATATTTAAACATTAGTATTCTCCAATATTGTACATCAAACACCAGTATTCCCTAATGCTCCCTATTAAAAACCAGTATTCTTCAATATAGTCCATTAAGGCGATTTATGGATTTGGTGAGGGAAGACATGCAGGTAATTAGGTTGAAAGAGGCAGACGTAGAGGACGGGGGGGTATGAAGCTAGATGATCCACTGTGGCGACCCCTAATGGGAAAAGCCGAAAGAAGAAGAAGAAGAAACACCAGTATTCCCCAATGCTTTCCATTAAACCCTAGTATTCTCCAATACTGTCCAATAACCATTAATATACTCCAATGCTGTTTAATTACCATCAATATTCTTCAATACTGTCCACCAAACACCATTGTTCTCTAATGCACTCAATCAAACACCAGCATCCTCCAATACTCTCAATCAAACACAGGGTTTCTCCAATACTGTCCACCAAACACCAGCATCCTCCAATACTCTTAATCAAATACAGGTATTTTACAATACATTCAATCAAACACAGGTTTTCTCCAATACGGTCCATCAAACACCAGTATTCTGCAATCATGTCAATCAAACACCAGCATCCTCCAATACTCTCAATCAAACACAGGTATTTTACAATACTTTCAAACACGGGTTTTCTCCAATACTGTCCATCAAACACAGGTATTTTACAATACTCTCAATCAAACACCAGTATTCCCCAATCATGTCAATCAAACACCAGCATCCTCCAATACTCTCAATCAAACAGGTTTTCTTCAATACTGTCCATCAAACACCAGTATTCTCAAATAGTGTGCATCTAACACCAGAATCTTTATTAAACATGTTCTCCAATACTCTCCAATAAACACTAGTATTTCCCAATACTGTCTATCATACCCCAATATTCTAATCTGATTAGATGAAACATCCACTGCCCAGACCTGTGTTTCTTTTTACAACAAAAACAGCTTAATATAAAAAAAAAAGTGCATTATTAAACATTATAATTCTATTATTCTATAAACTCTATATTAGAACACAGGCTTCTGGGATTTTATTTTTTTTAAATGCAAACCTGTTTTGCACATCATTACCCTACACTGTATTATAATGCCTTGGAACATTTAATGCGGTTTTACTGTACCTACTGCACCCTGAGCCGAAATCTTCGACATGGCACTTTAAAAATAGAACCTGCTTTGTGAAAACCGAAAACAGGACCAATGATGCAGGAAAAAGAGGCAGCCACTACAGACAAGCTGACACATAATATAGCAAATGAGAATGCATACTGTGCACATTATGATCTGATCCTTGGGCTAATTTAATAAGTGTGACAGATTAAGAAGACTTGGGCAAAGTAGAGAGAATGCCATGGAATAAACAATTAGAGTAGGAAAAAAAAGTAAAAGAGGAAGGTACTGTTTTATAATCATTTGTTTTTAGCTTGTTTAAATGGAACCCTGGTGGGATGAGGATTTTTTTTTTTAAACAGGTGAGAACACAGCAATCGTTCAACGTTCACTTTCTGTCTAACGAGCACTCTTTGTTTGAGGTAAGAAAGCGATCCGATCTTGAATCAACCCAAGCACCCAAGAAGTAAAACAAATGTGTGTTTTGTAGATGTTTTATGAGATGCTTATAGAGCCACAACCCAAATGTGATGAATTTAAAGCACAGAACAAGCTGGATGGGATACAAGCAATGATTTAAACTAGTTACTCAGTGAATATAATTCTCTAGTAATATAAATGAGCATCAGCTCTGTTTTCCTGAGTATCGTTGCACACTTGAGAAGGTTTCATTTGTTTATTCCATCTCTGCAATAAATGAAAGAGTATTATGAGAACATAATCAGCGCTTAGCCATTTATTGTTGTCTGGTTGTTTCATTTTTTGCAGTGACCAAGGAAATCTGTAAACCGAAGCAAACCAAGAGCATCAACTTCGCTTTGAATCGGACTCACCAAAAAGACTAAGAATTGTGGTACGTTGTCTGGTCGTATTTACCAGCAGAAGCTTTTTGTGCAGGTTCTGATTGAAACGAAAGAAAAAAGCGAAGCAACCCTGCCCCTCAATTCCTCACAGTGACAATCACATAGTCGATCTGCCGCAGCCAAACAAGTCTCTCGCATCGATGGCCAAGAAAAAGAGAAATGACAAACAGCCCAGGCCAGTTCATTTCATGCTTTTCAAAGCTGAACAACAATAGCTTGTTTTTTTCTTCTTTTTCTAAACTTTGTCTTTGTAGAACTGTGAGGTGATGCACCAGAGAAGGTTTTTAAGCACTGACATTTACTGATGGCCAGAAGCAACGATATAAATACCATCTTGATATTTTGAGTTTAAAAGATCTTTGGACTGATCTAGGAGACGATCTTTCACTTCATATAACTAGCACTCATTGGCAGATTGTGTATATCAAGCCATTGATACCAAGGTATGGCAAATCTCGTGGCATGATCCCCTAGATCATTTGTAGGTTCTAAAACTGTAGCTGCTCAGTGTGTTCTTCCAAACATCACACACTGAAACATGTGAAGCATCTGCCCCATCTCAAATCCATCACTGTCACTACTGTCTTGGAGCTACATTTCTTTAGCTATCTTTATCTCTCACTATCAATTTCCCTAGGCCGCACAAAGGGTAGTGTTGCAACATCACAGCTCCAGGCTTGATCCTGAGCTTAGGTTACTGTTTGTGTGGATTTTCACATGTTCTGCTCGTGCCCATGTGGATTTACTCCAGGTTATCTGGTTTCCTCCTTCCTCACAAATACATGCCAGTATGTGGATTGGTTTTGCTAAATCACCTCTAGTGTGTAAAGATGTCTGCATGATGCGCTGCAATGAACCATTAACCCAGTCAGGCTGTCTTACACCCATAGTTTACAAGAAAGGCTCTGAATCCACCCAGAGGAGGTGCTAAAGATGCTTGAATGAACACATCAGCTCAGAGATCTTTTATCATCAGTTGTTTGTACAGTGCCTATTGCTTAGGCCCTGGCCATCAACATCCAACATCAAAAGCCATTTTCTGGCACTGCTGGAAAGATTCTTCTCAACAGGATCCTGGTGTTTGCCAAAACCATCAAATCATGACCTCATGGCGATCTGAATGATCGCCCGTGTCAGGTGGAAGACAACTGCTTAATCTCACCCTGATTTTCCCAGCTCAAAGTTGTACTGAAACACAACACCGTGATGGGAGGCTGAAAAAAGAGCCAACATTTGAAAGAGCGAGGGACAATTGTAAGTGATGAAAGGGGGTAATGACAGGGCTGCCAAGCCTCTGCACTCATAGCAGATTTCTCTCTCAAGTAGGTGTTCGTAAGTGTTCACAATGATTTGGATGTCCTTTTGTGCTCTGCACAGAGACTTTAAAACAATTTTCAGTGGGGACAGACGGACAAATTAGGAACCAGCTGGCTAGTGCTAAGATTCTATCTATCAAACATATTCGTTTTTGTCCCGTTGTGAAGGACTAGAAGAAGATTAAGTCTGTATTGAGGTTAAAAGCTATGAATGCAATTGACCAAATCCTAATCGCAGGCTTTTTAATGGTGCTTTAGAAATAGAATATTAAATGAAGCCAAATGATTTTACACATCAGGGGTGGGGCCTGTGGAAAAATCCTGCAAAAAGATTTAGCCACAGGAAACTCATCATTACTGCACTCACACAAACTGAACAGACTGAAATTTTGTCAGGGGTTAATGATTGGTCTATATCAATATGGTTAATAAGTCAGTAAGTAAATCAAACAGTAAGTCAGTAATCAGTCAGCAAGCCAGGTGGTCAGCCAGTCAGTCAGAAAGTTAGCTAGTCAGTCAGAGTGTAAGAATGAGGTGGTATCAAAAAGTTTCAAGAGTAGCTCTGTTTACAAGACAGTACTTTATTTATCAATATTTACACACTATCCCCTTGCACAGCAATACAGTGCTCCCAGCGTTCCTGACACTTCTGGAATGTCTTGAAAGTGTTCTTTTCTAAGCAATTCGTGCAAAACCTCAGTAAAAAATGTGTCAAAACGGTGACCTACGAGCTGGATCTTCATCTTCAAAAAGAGGGCAAAGTTCACAAAGGCAAAATCTGGCAAGTAGGGTGGGTGCAGAAGTGAGATCATGTGGATTGTTCTTTGATGGTCACCGTGCAAAAGTTGCCAAATCTGCAACTTAGAAAAATCAGTCAGTCAGTCAATCAGTAAAGTCAGTCATTCTTTAGATCAGGGAGTCAATCAGTCAGTCAGAAAGTTAGCTAGTCAGTTAGTAGGTAAGTGCCGGGCTCACACTGTGTGATTCTTAATAGTCCTCTGCAATTGTTGCTTGTCAGATTTGATGCCAATGTCGCACTCTATCGTTTCAGTTGTAATAATGTCAGACTGTACAACAGTCAAAAGCAGACACACACAAGAAAAAGACTCATCCGTAGTTTTACATCATCAGTCTGTGACACGTTCACACTTGCATTCTCTCGCTAATGGTAGCTAGCAGCAAACAAAAACAATTTATAGCTTTCATTTTGTTTATGAACTGATAAAATGTCATACAAACTCTCATTTTTCCTCCATAACTCAACATGTTTCTTTTCTTGCTTTTCTGTCAACTTTACTCGTTTAAACATTTTCCCTGAGGGGGTTTTAAGGTTCTTGGTTTGATGGTCATAGGAGAAGTCACACTGGGGGATAAGTCTGAAATCTGCTGACACTGCTAGAATTTTATCAGAGGAAAGAAAAATGATCGCAACGGCCATTAATGGGCTGTCGGTGAACATGTCGAACCAGTGATCAAAAACTACAGATTTTATTGTAGGATTAGAGGAATTTTTTAAGATTTCCTAAATTTGTCACAGACAACCTAATCGTGTCCAAAATCACATAGCTTAAGTTGGTTAGAAAAATCAGTCAGTCAGTCAATCAGTAAAGTCAGTCAGTCATTAGATTAGCAAGTCAGTCAGCCAGAAAGTTAGACAGTATGTCAGTCAGTCAGTCAGTGAGCAGCGAAAAAAAGTTCAGTCTCTTTTGTTTGTTCGGCTTCAGCAAACCTATCAGAGCCATGAAAGAAGCTCATCCAAAATACATTACAGGATTTCCACTTTAGGATAAAGCCTACGTCTCATTCTCAGTAGTCTGAGGCGGATAATTCAATCGGCTCTAAAGAACTCAGCCCACGCAGCCATGCCTATTGCACAGAGACATGCTGAGATGCAGGGCTTTGAGTCTCTGGGGAGAATTAGCATATGGTAATCTGCTCTCGCATAAACAGGGCAAAGATGGGCAATAACCGGGCATTCGAGAAAGTCAGACAAAGTCGAGAGGTTACCGCTATGCTGGTTGTGTCATCGCAAGCAGTACAGCATTATGAAGCAGGGACCATGTGGCGTCGTGGGTTTTTAGGTTTCTGAAAATCTGAGCCATTAATTTCCATCTGGAGCTCCCTCCTGCTGCTCTGTGTCTTCACTGGTCCTCCATGGTAATCCTTCACTACTACAAACATCCTGATCCTGCCCATCTCTCAGCGCCAGAGGCAGAGAGAACATCCTGTATCGACCCCGGGGGTCACGCAAAACCTTGAAGCGCTACAGGAAATGACCCAATCGACCCTCCACTTGCTTCCTTACTCCCAGCAGTAAAGTCACTTGCTATTAGAGGCACAATCCAGGATAATGTCACTATTAGGCTCTCTCGCCATTAGCCAAACCAGCATGGACACGCAGGAACGATTACGTCTGGTAATGAAGTCAAGACTTTCTGGTTTTAATGAAAAATGACCTCTCATTAAGCAGTGAGTGCTTACCAGGAGGAATTTAGAGATATGAAAAATTATAAATCACTTGTCAGTGTTAAATTCATTCAGATAGGACAACTATTTTTTTTTAAAGAAATTGTTCACAATACTATTTAAGAGATTGAGACTATATACAGTGTGGGAAATAACTATTTGATCCCCTGCTGATTTTGTGACTTTACTTACAAAAAAATTAACAGTCTAGAATGTTTATGGTAGGTTTATTTTAACAGAGAGAGAGAGACAGAATATAATAAAATCCATAAAACAAATTTATAGAAAGGTTATAAATTAAATTGTTTTCGATTGATTGAAATAAGTATTTGATCCTGTACCAACCAGCAAGAATTCTGACTGCCACATCCCCAAATTAGTCCTGTCCCTTTAAGAAAGTTCTCCTAATATCAATACGTGTATAAAAGATACCCGTCACAGAATCAACCACTTCCATTCAAGCCTCTTCACCACCATGGACAAGACTAACGAGCTGTCAAAGGACGTTAGGGACAAGATTGTAGACCTGCACAAGGCTGGAATGGGTGACAAGACCATTAGCAAGAAGCTTGGTGAGACAAATGTTTAAATTTTTCTGGTTGCTGTTGAACTGATGCTGAACTGTATGTTGGCGATAAGTAAATACCACCAAGAGACAAACAAAACAAGTTTAAAACAGCGCGCACGCTTTACCCTGATTGGTGGTTTGCTGCGTGATGGACTAGTTTTTATCTACTCATAAATACGACTGATTTCGCAAAATGTAGTTGAATAAAAAGTACCATGTTTGACTTTGAAATGTAGTGAAGTTATAGTAAAAGTCTCCCCAAATGGAAATACTTTAGTAATAAATAATAACATTTACTTTGTTACTGTCCACCACTGCTATATAGTCTATATAACTTTTAATAATAAGTTTTCAGTAGTAAGTTTAGTAGTTTGGAGGATAATATAAAGGCCACTGATCCAAATTTCCATTTTTTTTATACCATTAGATTTCTATGATGCAGTAAAATCTTGGGGACAAGAAATGATAAAACTCAAACTCAAGATTAAATAAACTTTCAGTGATTTCCCCTACAAAGCAACCTGGCATGAAAATGAAGAGTACATGAATCTTTCTTCTGTAAAATAAAAGTACAGCAATATTCATCACTATGCAGCATACAGAATACTGTATACACTCTACTGTATACAGCCCTAAAGATAGAGAGACAAACATCCCAGTACTGATACATTTTGCACGATTTCCTCACATTTTCAAGCTATTCTAATTGATTTTTTCCAAAATTGTTGTCTAGCATGCTGCCTGAATTAACAAACCTTTGCGTTCAGGATTCTTTTCTTCGTTCTCCAGATGTTTATTTATTACCCGATCTCCAATTTTGACCTCTGCCTGCTTCCTGGTTGTAATTACTCCAGTCTTCCAAGACCCCTGCCTCGCTTACTGGTGTATGTTTAGCTTTAAACGTGCTCTGAGTTGACATTCAAATCCTGCATCTCACTCCTGCATCTGTTCAGTGCTACAGTATAACGATGTGAAAGTGTACAGAATACATTTTATGCAACGCTACAACATTCGAAAAAGTGGCATGGAAACAGGTGCTATGAAGCGCCATGATAAACAACATGATGAAGGCAAAAGTAAAAAAACCTTTAATATGAGAAAGAAGGAAATATCCTGCAATTCGAAGGCAATATCCTTTGAAATTCCAGGATATGGAAAATATCTCCAGTTCATATATTTGCAGTCAGTGTTGAGTGCTGTATGAAGAGAGAGAGACAGAGCGATGGAAAGAAATCCAAAGAACTATTATTTAGCACTTTATACTCATTCTTGTACCGCATCCCAAACACAGTCCAGGGTAAACAGTTCGGATATTAGAACGACACAAAAGCCGAGAAGTAACAATTACGCTGCATAATGAATTTAGCGATGCATACAGAGAAGTAATCGATAGCTTCTCAGAAAAACAAGCTGCCTCTGTGGAGAGCTATTATTCCAACAGGGCTCTTTATAGACACAATCAAATCGAACAGAAAGCATACATTTTGCAGGTGGTTGGAATGGAGAAATTCTTTCATTTTTTTTAATCCTCACCACCATCTGATTCTTTAAAAATAAGGGTGGACTAAATGCTTGGAAATACGCTTCTGAGCCAAAAGTTACAATCCTCTGAACTCTGGGCACGTCGGCCTGCATGCTTTCGCCATGACATCATCCGTGGAATAACATAGGTTTCAGAAAATTGATTCCAGATAACCTTTGGAGGCAGTGCCAGGGAAAAGCATGTCTGTTCACTTCTTCTTTTGAATCTGAAAAATAATCAAACGTCAAGTAATTCCTATTCGACAAACTTTGGATTCGGCTTTGAATTTATTTATTTATTTATTTATTAAATTTATTTATTTATTTATTTTCCTTTCATGACCTTAAGATTTATTCAATAAGAGCTCTGGGATTTAACGAAGTCCACATGTACATTTAAGTTGGAAAAGAAGTTTTAAAAAGCTGTGACAAAATGTGACATGGGCAGCAAAACGGCGTTTCATCATGAAAAAGCAAGTGTTTCATCATCCAATATGGTATTATTCATGAGGCATGAGGATCCAGACTTTACAGTGGACATCACACAGCGAGCCTTCAACGCTGCGGTTCACTGAGATTCAATTTCAGCCTCCATGGAAAGGCACTGGAGCAGATTCAGAGGTGAATAGGCCCCCCATAGCCATCGGTTCTATTTAAATAACTTGAAATGATCAAACTCATTATTAACTCCAATCGTCCCTGCATTCAGAAACAAATAGCAGCAGACTCAATGGCCTTTTTATCTATCGTTGCCTCATGCTTAATTACAGTATGTGGTATGTAATTCGTTTGAACCCTTGACTACTTATATTTAACTATATGTATTCCTTTTCATTTAGGACATCAGAGACATCAATTTATTTCTGATGAATGAAAAAAAAAAACATTTTCACTACACAATCTGGTTATGTAAAGTCTGATGTGTCTCTTTTGAGAGCAGTAGCCTGTTAGAGGAAAACACATTAAAGAAGCAAAAACACAAATGCTAATCAACCATCATGACAACAACAACATCAAGAGTGCAACTGCAAAAATAATAAGAGCGAGAAAACAAAACACACAAACAACAGCATCCTGATTACAACGATCGACCTAAAAATATGACGGCTAAACTAAAAACCACTAGCTTAATAAATATTTTTAAAAAGTCTAATATTGACACCAGTCAAACTATTACCAGAACAGCCAAATAAACACACAACAGCCAAATTATTATGTGAACAGTCTAGCTAAAATTACAACGGCTGAACAAACCAAACACACAAACATAGATTGATATCCAACAAAATAGCCAAGCTAACACCAAAACAACCAAGGTAATATTAAAACACAACAGCCAAACTAGTCACAACAGAACAGTCAAACCAATACCACAACACAACGGCAATCCAACAATATAATAGAAATGACACAATATCAATACGACAATACAGCTGCAATACCACAATACAAGAGCCATGTTATAAAAACAACAGCCAAACTAATACATCAAAACTAAAACGACAACATTCAAACTAATACCACAACACAATATTTACCACAGTATCCACCAGTATACAACAGACAAATTATTATATGAACAGTCGAGCTAAAATTACAACGGCTGAACAAACCAAACACAAGAAAAAAAGCTTGATATCCAATAAAATATCCAAGCAACATTGATACGACAATACAGCAGCAATACCACAATACAACAGTTATGTTATAAAAACAAAAAACTAATACATCAAAACTAAAACTACAACATCCAAACTAATATCACAACACAATAGCCAGTTACCACAGTATACAGCAGTTCAAAAACTATCACAGAACAGCTGAACATGCCAAGAACTGACCATTATTTGCTCTGTTTGGCTAAACAGATGTGACTTGTTAGCATTACTCTAAACATTTAGGGTTCCTTGAGCAGACAATGCTAGCTGCTGAGATTCAGCACCAGTGGTACCAGTGTCTTGAAGGTTGGTGAGTCATTGCAATACTATATTCACTATATAATTTAAATGTAGGGCAGCAGAACACATTAGCATTTCTCAGTCCTAACATCATTCGCATACTTGAACAGTCCACAAATTCACAAACCTAAATCAGTACATACAATGTCTTAGCCAATGAGATACCCCTAGAGCCCCCAAGCTGCATGGATCAAGAACGTTATACCTAAAGGGCACTACACCGTAGGAAGCTAAGAACATAAGGCTCTGGGAACAAATGATTTTCAGAACATAGGGAGTAACGGAAAAGATAGGTTGATCCCTTTATTTTTATTTATTTACCCCTTCCTGATGTTTTATCCTTCTATGCACTCAGAGCCAGAATTTCCCAAAGCCTTGTTCCTATGATGTTTAGCTGCTGAACTACTTTGAGGTGTTTATTTTCCAGCTCAGTAGAGACTATGTTTGGTCACTGCACTATTATATTTGATGGCTGTTTGATAAAAAATTCTATCATACAACTTGGATTGTACACAAATGAAGCAGAAATGCGGTGTGAATTTTTGCAAACATATGCTCTGGAAACCTTGAGTAGGACTAATGAAGTGGGTTATCGGGTACAATTTTTCTACATGTATAGCAATTCTATTACCCTCTCAGGCAAGAAATGGATGGCGGAAGAAATGTATATGTTTATATAGAATGCATGTGACTCATCCTACTGTGTGGAAGTGATGACAATAAAATCGGACTTAAACCATAACCAAATCATTAGCCATCTTTTTTTCTATTTCTCTTTTTACAATCATCTACTTACAGGGCAGGTCGAGGCTAATTCCAAGGAGGTCAAGTGATTAATGAGATGTGAAATGAGAGCGACGCTTAGCTCAAGTACTAGGGTAAAAATAAATGCACAAACGCGAGACGTTTCTGAATATCCGCACATATTTCACATACTAACCAAGCCATAATAAGAATAAATCAGACGTGTCGAAATGACTGTATTCATACAGGTTACGGAAAGGACGCGAGATCGTTTACGTGAGCGGCACACTGACTCTGTGATCAGGAAGAGATAATAGCTGTCAATCCTCAACAGTTGAGTAGCAGCTAATCAAACCAAGCAGGCAAATCTTTAATTAGCTCCGGCGACGAGAAAGAAATTATCGGCTGTTCCGATCTGGTTTCTAAATTAAGCCTTTTTGAATTCAATGCATCCAATTTAAGAATGTGAATATCCTTTCTTTCATCTGTATTCGGTCTCTGTTCCTCGGAGATGAAATGGCAGGGAAATGATTTGCCGAATGACAAGGCTCCATATTTCTGACAATGTCTTGAAGTAGATTCTGATCTTACACACTGTTATTATATCGCACACATGCTAATCAAATACTTACTTTCCATCTTAGTGGAACAAGGTAAAGTTAGTCCATTGTGCTTATATAATTATATTGACTCGCATTTGTAATGTGAAGACATCAAATAAGTTTGAAGAGGTATAAAAGTGGTGTTTAATAACCGGTTTGTCAGGGAAAAAGCTGGAACTAGATCATTTTCACAACAGTCCTTTGCTTGTCAGATTGTACAAACATGATCCCCACACTATCATACTGTAGGATCTCAGTTGTCATAATGTTAAACTGTACGATAGTCAAAAACTGACGCACACAAAAAAATACTTGTCTGAAGTTTTACCTCATCAATAGCTAGCAGCAAACAAGAATAATTTGTAGCGTTAATTTTGTTCATGACATGCTTTGATAAAAACCTCATACAAACACTTTTCCCTTCATTACTCAATAATTGCTAATCGCTAATTGCGTCATCAGGTTACCTGCGCTTAATGGTTCTTGGTTTGAAAGTCGTCGTTAAGGTCACACTGCAGGAAAGAGTGAAGTCTTCTGACACTGCCAGTTCATCAGCAGTTGGTGAACATGTCAAACCAGCAATCAAAGACAACAGATTTTAGCCTAGGATTATAGGAATTTTATGATTTTAAAAATTTGTCTCAGAAGACCAAATCGAGACCCTGCTCTCAAGGCACATTTGCAATGTTCTCAAGGCCTTTGTATTAGTCCAGGAATATTAGCACCCGATATTAGTACTAATTTTATTATTAATACCTCTAGTATCCTTTGTCTCCATCCCATTTTACTTTATTTCCATTGCCTAAACCCCACTGTACTGTACTTTATTCCCAGTACCCAGTCCTGGCATACTTCATTCCCAATAACTAGACTCATTGTACTTCATTCCTAATGCTAGTCACACTGTAGTTAATTCCTAGTACCTAGTCCTATTTTATTTTTATTTCCAGTATCTAGCCCCATTATATTATATATCCAGCACATTGTCCCATTGTATTTTATTTCCATTACCTACTGTAGCCTCACTGTAAAGTACTTTATTTCCAGTTCCTAGTCCCACTGAATTTTATTTCCAGTACAGAAAAGAGTAAAATCTTCTGTTCATCTCATTGTTCTTTACTCCCAGTACCCAGTCCTGGCATACTTAATTCTCACTGACTAGTTCCAGTGTACTTTGTTCCCAGTGATGAGTCTCAGTGTACTTCATTTCCAGGACCAAGTACCATTGTACTTTATTCCCAGTACTCAGTCCCAGCAAACTGTATTTCCAATGGTTTAAACCTAACTTAATCAGTGGCCCAGCATTGCAGTTTGGCAGTATTGGGATTTACATGCACAACCTTTAATCAATACATCCAATGCATTAACCACTGAGAGCCCCTATAGCTCCAGAGCAGCATTGTTCACAAACACAAATTATACAGGCCACTAAACTGTTTAAAAAACACTGTCTATCTCAGCGTACATATGTTCTTTAGCACATAAGGAACAGATAAATAGCTAGACTGATCACTTTATTAATCCCATGCGAGGTGATTAATCAATCTCTCTGGGTTTCTGCCCTTTTATTCCCTGGGTTTTATTATCCTCCAATGCTCTGAAGCTCCTATGATATATCCTATATTTCTACATTCCCAGGGTTCTATGTTCTCAGGACTCAAAGTACTTATGGTCCCATGTATTTAATGCTCACGGGGTCCTGTGAACTGAGCATCATTCTTATGGCTAAAAGTGCTGAGAACACCATGTCTCCAGAACTCAGAGTTCCCAGAGTTCTTTGTTCCAAAAAAAAAAAAATTTTTTAAGGCCAATATTCTTACTGCCCATAAACCCAAAACCAAATCTTCCTAAACCACATGTTTACAGGACTCTATCTGACCTGCCAGTTATGAAGACCTGATGTTTACAAAGGGTCTATTTTCCTGGAAACCCACTGAAGGTTT
This sequence comes from Silurus meridionalis, assembly GCF_014805685.1. Classification (NCBI taxonomy): domain Eukaryota; kingdom Metazoa; phylum Chordata; class Actinopteri; order Siluriformes; family Siluridae; genus Silurus; species Silurus meridionalis. Next base: position 6,106,494 of record NC_060886.1, read on the forward strand.
CTATATGCCTGGGGCCATGTAGCCTTGCATGGTGTTCTGGGTCCCAATATATATCCAAACAATGACCTCATGATCCATTTCAATTCTACTATGTAACATATTACTGGAGCATGCAGCTAAGGGGAAATATAGGGCAATGGGGTGAAATTACACTAGTTAGCATGGCTTCACTGGTTTCTGCTGATCTTTACCTGTGTTCAAATATATTCACTGTGATATCCTCTGTAAGCTGATCAGCACTGGGAAAGTGCACACTCTATTACATAAGTACATTTAAAACCAGGCTTTAGAGACCGAAGCAGGTTTAGTGAGCTCAGTGTCACAGAACGGTGACTAAATGAGCTGCAGATTTTCTGCAGTACTATATCTCTCTCACACACACACACACTCTGAAACAGAGCTGCCAATTATTTCAGCAGCATCAGCCCAACTCCACAAATCTCCAAAAGGCAGAAATCTTTAAAGCACTATACAACAAGAGCATGTTTCGACTTGACTCGGTTCAATTTGAGTTCAGCCTGTTATCATGGGCCTGCATGAAAATTTGAATAAAGGTTTAAATTAGCATTCAGTGCTGAAAGTCAGCCGGATTTATCTCAACACACTTCACCCAGGTTTTCATCACCATGGAGATCATTCCAGATACAAGCCTTACACAAATCCATTAGTACTCTATGGCAAGTCAGCTTTCATGTCCGAGACACTGTTTACATTTGGGTAAATCACTTGTCGGTTGCAGCAGCTTTAAACCAAACATATTTAATGATTGTTTTCCAATTACAGCATGTCGCAAAGTGTTTTACTCCTCTATGCCATAGCAATTCTCCAATAATTACTGTTTTAATCAATCAATAATTAATACTGTTTTCAATAATTACTGATTCTTGAATGAAATGTTCTACTTTTATCTATTTATACTGTATAGTTACATTTAAATTCAAATAAATACAATAATTTCATTTATTTTCAATAATTTATATTCAATCATTTTTTTCTTTCTTTTTTTTGCAATATTACAATCAAAATATTTTCTGTTTGCTACAAAACACTGATATTGAGGACTCCTTCCATAGATGTTGCCTTGTAAAAAGCTAAACCATTTAAACAGCAATGCATTTAAATGTGCATTAGGCCAGATTTGAAGAAAATAAAAAGCTCTCTATTGAGTAAATAGATAAAGCTGATTGGAATTTATGAATGATTTTTTTTTAACTCATTGAGCCCAATCCTATACGCACTCATGTTCACAAAGCTCCGCCCCTAAAAATGTAATTAGTTAAACGAGCTATATACGCTATTATACATCATTAAGTGTACTTGCAAATTCCTGCTTGAAAACCACGTTACACCACTATAAATATGTCCCCTCCTTATAAGGAAGGTGCAAAGGGGTTGTGTCTACAAAATGACTGGCAATTGATCAAACAAAATACAAATAATTACTGCATCATCTATCACATTTTATTTGTGTTACGATAAAAATATTAAACAAAAATGTGGGCAGTTGTGTAACTAATATATTACCTTTAATATGTTTATTATATTGCCTGAGCTTTTTAATATCCTGAAACATCCACATTTTATAAAACTCTGTGTATAGATGTAAATTTTGATGTTTTTGTTGTGACATGCAACCAAATTCTCCATAACCTTGCAATCGCAATCACTCAACCTTTTAAAAATATTATAATGAAGATTAAAAAAAGAGAGAGATTTAACAGACAGTAAGTCATTTTTTTCCAGGGTACTAAAACTGTCTGGTAAGTGATCAAGACAGCTGTCTTCACAAATGCTCTCTCAAATAACCATTGAATTAAAGTGCCAGGCAAAAATCGATGCAGTTCACAGGGTAATTTTTATTTCAGCGAGAACCCGAGACCTCGATATCAACACTATCAGGACTACAATGTGAAACGTACATGTATGTAATTATATCAATGGAAAAAATTATAATTTTGAAACTCTTGAAAGCCACAATCCATTATTTAATGTTCTTTTTTTTTTTTTTTTGCAAATTGTTTCACCCCTGCAGGAAGCTGAAGTATTAAGTTGAAATATCTGCCTAATTTATGCAGGCTGAGATTTTCTTCTCAAAACCTAATCAACGCTGGATCTATTGTATTTAATCTTTTAATCTCTGTGTTTTGATTGTAACCGCTTTATTGGAGGGGTGTTGGAAATTTTTATACATCCGATTCACCAGTTCAATACTAACACGTCTTCATGGTGTATCGGAGTATAAACGTGTGCTATTTTCCCTTTGTAAAAAAAAACAACAAAAAAAACATATACAAAACTTTTATATATTTCAATTCCTGGGACCTGTTTTTAAAAGGTATATGAGTAATCTAGACATGCTAAACAGATGCAAACAGCAGGAAAGGTGAAACTAGAACAGTTATTCAAAGAGTGGTGAAAAACAGGCAATGACCAACTGAATAGATCAGACTAGATCGATAAACAGACTAGATCAGACTAGATCAGAACAAGGGAGATCAAAAACCAGTAACACAAACAGTTCATTAGCAAAGTGTCAAAGTATCCTGGCTTGGAAATACAAAAAACAATAGTCATATAGTGTGTGTTTTTTTTTTAAATAGGAGTGTGTGTTTGTACATGTAATTGTGTACACCCTTACTGTATCAGTAAAAGGAAGGGTCAAAACTGAAAAGTGTATGTGTGTGTGTGTGTGTGTGTGTGTGTGTGTGTGTATGTGTGTTAGGGATGTGCATCTCCATATCTGTGGCCGATGCAATTCGCATTCCACAGATTCTGAACAAAAAAATTGAAATCGGATCACTCTGCATCGTAATAGGGGTGAAGCGTATCACATAGGTAGCTGCTTCATATGTATCTATAATGATGCGATACATTATAGATACATATGAAGCAGCTACCTATGTGATACGCTTCACCCCATTACGATGCAGAGTGATCCGATTTCACTTTTTTTGTTCAGACAGACGGCAAATCATGCATTTACTTAAGTGCTTTCTGACGCATGGTCCTTCCACAAACAGGCCTTTTGTAGTGAAAAAAAAAAAAAAAGAAAAACATTAAACAAAACCAAATGTTCTTTTCCTGTTGTGTCTCCAGAAAGATGCAGCTCTACCTCTGCCATGTTAATCTGTATTTTATGTAAATCTCAGGACACGACTCGGTCTCCGTAGTGTTGCGCTACGTCATATTCACGTAGCAGCGGTGGTGCTGAGAGAACGCACTCGAGAAACAGTTTAGAGAAATCAATCTACATATCAGATATTGGTCACTTTATAAATAATAAAAGTATAGAGCATCTACTAATACTTATATATAAATAAAAAAAATTTACCAGTGCAAATATGTTAAAAATGATGCATCATGATACAGATGCGAATACGTTTCTGATGCATACTTTTTAAAATCGATGCATCGCATTTTATCACGTTAACTTTTATGCCGATACACCGATGTGAATCTTACCATCCCTAGTCCAGAAAGTTCAGAGTCCTGGGGAGCCATTTTTGAAGACTGTAGAGTCTAAAAGGGAAATTGAGTTCAAGTCCAGCAGTGGCCTGACAGTACGTTTGTAAGAAAGGATGGAAGATAATTAAATACATATAAAAAAAAAAACCCAGAAGATTGCATTTTCACTTTAATGAAACAGCAGACCCATTCCATTCTTTATCTTTGCCTTAATGAATATGTAACTTCGCTCCATTGTTGCATTAAAGTTGAACAGTTAAGGTGTTGTGAATGCATAATACAGTAATTGTGCACCCACATATCATTTGCAGCTGGAAAATCACTTCAGGAACAGCGACAGTGTATGTAAATTAAAACCATTTGAGGATATTGGATTTGTGGAGGCACAACTGCTCCAATTTAGGACAAAATGAAACCCTCAATGTGCTAAAGTTCCTTGAAATTATGACCCATTGTCACACAATAATAAAAAATGGAATTGAGCTTATGAAGGACGTTTGTATGAAACCGCTACAGCTGGTATAAGCTTTGTTAAATATGCACAAATTAGTAAGAAAGGTGTATAAGTGAACTGAGCAATGTTTGTTACGGCAAATCTGAGATCTTGACTCGAATTTATCACCTAGATCACTTTACAGAGTATGTACTTCTAAGGATCTAAGGATTCACACTGCCTAAAGGGCTGAAATGAGTCTTAACTCGAGTAATTCCAATACAAAAAATCATCGAGGCAAATCATTCGTTTAGTCCATTTAACTACACACAGAGCACTGTGTTTCCCCATGGACCATTATTAATGACGTACCACCTGCTAAACTCTGGAGCGCTCTGGACGGGTAAGATTCCATCCAAAGAAAACAACAGAATGTTTTCACATTTTGGGATCATTTCAAATGAAAACATTAAGAAAACACTATACCTTTTTAAGCATTATTTAAACTAGATTTTTAAAAAATGTATTTATACATTTTTGTATGTGCATTTTGATGTATTATACCAATTAAATGCACTGAATGAGTTTCGTTTTCACAGATATTCTTGTATGCAGTTTTTGCAATAAAAATGTGAATTTTTCTGAACAAACAAACAAAAAAGTTTATTTTAAGAGACCTGTCTTATTTTCTCTTGTATATTTAGTATTGCTCTTCGATAAAGAAAAAGTACTTAAACGATTACTCGATTAATCGACGGAATAATCGGTAGAATACTCGATTTCTAAAATAATCGATAGCTGCAGCCCTAAAAAAATGATTATATACAAGTCCCTTGAGGGTCTGAGATTCTACAACTGATCAAAGTCTTTGGCTGATGCTACAAAAATGAACAGAGGTCTTCAAATGATTCTGGTTTTGACCAAGATTGTGATATTTTTGATGTGTGCAATGTGGGAAGGTTTTTATTTACTTGTCTCTTACTGCAAAGATTATGTTGTGTAAGGGTCAAGAATATAACAAAATAGAAACACATTCAAATACATTTACAGATACGATATGATACAGATGTGACTACAGTGCATCTTACTGAGTCTAGTGGTAAACAGAGCCTGGGTTCCTAAAAGACAAAACAAAAAAGTCATACAAATGCAAGTGTTTTTGTTTCATGTGGACATGCATGAATGGGTAGATACTAGTAGAAACTAGTTGCAGTACGATATGATCCATTCTCAGCATCCATAGTAATTACCTGGTCAGAGTAATGGTGGTTTGTATTGGGTTAATAGTTTTCAGAACTACCAGTCAAAACATCACACCCACCAGTCTGATATTGTGTAGGTCCCCTTTGGACCTTGGACATGGACTGCAAATGACCTCTGAAGGTCTGCTGAGGTAACTGGATCAAAGATGTGTGTAGCAAATTCTTTAAGTGCTGTCAGTTCTATAGTGGGGACTCTAAGGAGGGTCCTAAGGAGGGTCCCTACTATACAGGGATGCTAGGTCAGGTAGAGATCTGGAGAACTTGGAGGTCAAGTCAACATCAAGAACTCTTTGTCATGTCTATAACTATTTCTCAACAATTTTGCATCTCTGAGGAATAGGACCAGGTTAAAAAGAAATGGATATCACACTGCCTGTGGTTCAGTTGTGATGCTCATGTATTCCAAATATATTTGCAGTATATTTGAAATCCCATTTTATCATGATATATTTTCTGATGTCTTCTTATTTTCTTTCATTTCCTCCTATTTTCTCCTATTTTATATTTATAGTCCTTTTTACCTCATGCACAATTTCTGAGCGGCCAATCAGGTTTACATTTCACTGCAAGTTGAATCTTCATTGTGCTTTTAGTAGTGGGCAGCTCCATACACAGTAAGCTGTGAAGCCTGTTTGGACACCTTCCTATCATAGCCAGCATGATTTTTTTAGCAAACCCTGGTACAAAGATTTTGTGGGATTGAACAAGACAGGCTAGCTTTCTAGCCTTAAGGCTTACACCTCCATGCCTCTGTCTCTGCTAACCACTACAAACTAAGACCAAGCTGTTTTAAAGACGTTCTGACTTGCCTATTTTTCTTGTTTCGAGCAGATCATTCAAGACCTGAATGTTCACTTGCTGCTTAATATATTTACAGGTGCAATTGGAATGAGATGACCAATGTTATTTACTTCACCAAATAAATAGTAAGTGGTTTTATCTGTGTTTGAACGCAGCATATCTTATGCAAGGCTTTCCAAAACCTCAATCTTAATCTGTTCCTAATTTAATTCCCATCAAAATATTTTACATTTATAGTTTTTAAACCAAATAAAATAAATACAGCTTTTCTTTTTTTTTTTTTACTTCTGTTGGATATATAATGGCAAATAACAAAATATGCAGATTGTGGAAAACGTCCCTGCTTACACGAGCTTTGGATCTGATGTGAGAGATGTGAAGTGAAACCTGCCTATCATGACGAATGATAAACGCTCAAAACACCAGACACTAACATCAGTCTGAAGCTGTGAGACAAACTGGTGGTGTCACAAATGCAAAGCCAGGGCCAGTAAGCCGGGCTCCTGCATGGCACGTCGATTTGTTTTCTTCATAAAAACGACAAACACCACTGTTTAATTCCAGTCAGCATATACAGTGGGCAAAAAAAGTGCACAAAGACGGCTGTCTGCCAACAAACGAAGCTCCAGCTGCTTCCAAACATAATCGGCCTCTCTGGCAGCAGCGGGGGGAAAAAAAAACTTAGCGCCGAGAGAGAAACCGCAGCTCTGCCAATAAAACACGCCGAGTGTGTTTTTTGCAAGTCTGTGGGTCTTGATACTCATGTTGTGGAAAAGGATCACCAGCCAGGATACATGGATTTTTTCCAGTAACCACTCTGACACCTGTGTAGAGCAAGAGTCCAGTCGAAAAAAAGAAATTTACAAATAAATAAAGGACATTCCCAAGCGGCTGTGTTCCGCAACGTATACAGTGATCCACGGAGAAATGCTAAATTAAACCTCAGATAAATTCTCACATTACATCTGGCTGTAGCTAACATCATGTACACTGCCAAAGTCAAAGTCGACCCTGCAGAACACGGCCGCCCGAGTCCAACGGAGACATTACGTTAAAATGTGGGAGGAGATTAAGGCTTGCCTAAAGAACACAATTATCTTTAAAAAAAAAAAAAAAAGCAATTGTACAATGCTATTGTTCACCTAGCAAAAGTCAAATAATGATATAAAAGCTATAATTACTATCAAATAAACAATAAAATATACTAAAACAAATCAAAATAATACTGTATACAATATTTTGTATAAAGTAATAAAACAATTTAATTAAATAAAAAATTCAAATTAAATAAAAAAATTCACAACTCAAGAGTCCAGTGCGCATCATGTAGACTCATTACAGTCCACGACTAGCTCGCTGCAGCTCTCCTGCGTTTTTATTTTTCCGACTCCAGGTCCAAGGACAGGTTTGTTCGTATCCGCAAAGGTTCATAAAGTGAATGTTCGTAAAGTGGGGGGTGTCTGCTAATATTTATAATACAGGTAGCTAATTGGGATTTTAGTATCTGAGTCTTGAATTAATTTAACAGTAACCAATTCTGTTAAAATGTATAAAAATATATCATAACAATCAAAATGTGGTTCATTAGTAACTTGGATAATTAGATGAGTAGCAGTAGAATGAACAAAGGAACAATAAGTAATCCTGTCAAAACCCTAAAATAACAACGAATATTTAGTTTATTACTATTCCACAAGAAAGCTAACTAGATTATCATGCTCTAGTTCTTTGTGTAATACCACACCTTTATAACCCATGACCTATGGAGGGCACACACTCAAAAAAAAAAAACATTTCAAACTAAGATTTAAAAAATTTAATTATAAACATTTGGATCATATATTTTCATTCAATAATTGTTCCTGGCAAAACATTGTATAACCAAAAACCAAGATCTTAATTAATACTAATATTACTTAATTTAGCTTACAAGTTTAGCATGAAAGTTATCTTTAAAAAAAATTAAATAAATAATTAAAATCTCCTTAGCTATTAAATTAGCTAGCATTTATAACAGACATAACCTGCATTCTGAATAATTTCTTATACAGTGTGTAACAGTAACTAATCCTGTCAAAATGCAGCATAACACAAAATACATCATTATTTTAAGTTATTTTGTTTATTTCTAAGTTTACACAAATAAGATAACCACATTAGCATACCAGTTATCTGTTTACGAATGTTCTGGTTAACTAGTAAACTAGCTAGCATTCGCAAAAAGTAGTCGTAAGGAGCATGTATTATTACTTCTCATTCCATTTACCAAAGGCTAATTCTGACGAAATGAAGTTTAACTATTATATTTTATTTATTGCTAATAATGCACAAGTTAGCTACCTTAGTACACGTTTTGCGGCTAGGTATTAAACTAGATGTTATTGTAACATTAATAGAATTTTAGAAAGTGAGTCTAAATAGTTTTTTTTTTTTATTGCATTGTTTGCTCCTAATATTATCAATGCTGGATAGCTAGCTGGATATGCTCTAGGTTCTATGGAGAAAAGGTTTCTGGTTAGCTAGTAAACCAGATAGCATTCGTGCCAAATAAACAAGAGCGGAGTTTTAATATGGAACTCTTGCTTAATTCAACAGTAACCGATTTTACTGAAATGGGTCATTGATGGAGATATTTTAAAATTAGAAAAACTTCAAGTTAGCTCAGGATTAGTATGCAGTATTGTGGCTAAAAGGTTGCTGGTTTGGTAGTAAACAAGCTAGCATTTTTTCACCATTAAACCTGCCAAAACATTTCATAATCAAGACAAGATATTGTTCATTACTAGCATTACCCATGTAGTTAAAATTGATTAGCATGCAGGGTTTCTCAGCAAAATTTTGGTAAATCAATTTACATATTAAGATACTAACGAGTCATACATGCTATCTACTGAGATTAGCTGATTTTCTGACTAATAAATCTAGGCACTAAGTCATAGTTAACAATCAAAGCCTATTATAAACCATTTTGTAAAGAAATACTAGTAAACTAGTACCAGGTTTGGCTTAAAATAAAAATTTTTAAAAGTCATAAGGAGAAGATAAGCATTAAAATAACTTTTTTTTTTTATTTTTATCCCAGGCCTGTCAGAGAGCTAATACGCTACGATAGACCCTTTACCCCTCAACTTGCTCCGATCTGTGGTTGGAGTAAAATTCTCCCTCACTGTTCTGCCAAATGAATAAATGTAATGGAAGAAACTAGGCATGAAACACCAGAGGAACGTTTCCCCCTCTTCCATCCATCTCTGTTAGCATGAACTCAGCCAAGCATAACTGCATGCGTATGGACAGGACAAAAACAAAGATAAAACCCCAAAATAGCCATAATCGCATTTGTTAGACTTTAATAAATGACATGGAATAAATCAGCGTCACTTTACGAGCTGCAAATATGCCGGCTATCCATTACTGTCCTGATTATCTACCATCAAAACTGGCCGTTGTTTATTAATCCTCTGAGGGATGCTCTGTCCAAGACTCCGACTTTTTTCTCTCATGCCTCGACAACATGAAAAACCCACGTGTGAAATCGGCACGACAAATTGTAGCTAAAAGCCCCTATGCATGCAGACACCTTTTTCCCCCTCACAAGTGAACAGATCAGGGACTTATAATGGATATAGGTAATGGACATCCGATTCTAATAAAGCAATGTGAATTGACAGTTTCTCTTGTAGCCCATTCTAGAAAGCCATTCCAGATTTGCGAACCAGAGTCTCGTCTTCCATTTCATTTTAAGGACGCACGTAAATGGCAGCAGCCGATCCAATTTAACGAAACTGAAAAAAGGTGGGTGAAAAGCCACCTGGCGAGTACGAGGCAAAAATTGGTCACGCTGAAAATCAAAGGCGCCGTCGTGACGGAGGCCATATTAGGCTCAAGTGTTTGATGAAGGCCTCTTTCATGCTGCTTTAATCACTGCCAGGTTTAATCCTTCACCACTCACCAGGAAGAACTCTATGAATAGCTCCCCAAAAAAATAGGGTTCATGGTCTACATCATGATCTGTTTTGCATTCAGCATGTAAAGTCTATGGATATAATACAGCAATTACTGACACAATTAAGACATTTAAAAAACAGAGATCTAGAAGGCATAAAGCTGCTCTTCAGACAAAACCCTCTATATTTGGTGACTCATCCTGGACAATAAGAACTCGAGTTGAGATTTTTTTCAATCCGTTTAAGTGTTTTTTTTTTAAAACACCTCCCTGCTTCTCCGAGTGCCAGTGGTGGAAACATGACTGCAGCCTTGGCAGTCGTGTAAAGAAGCCAAAAGCGACATGGGAACTGTAAAAAGAGCCATTCAGCTACTACGGGCGAGGGTGGGGGAATTTGTTCAAGGGCGTGTTCTGAAATTGTTCAAGGGCATGTCCTTGAAGAAGCATGGCACAGCATGAAGAGAGCCAACATCTGACAAATCTACCTGGAGGAATCTTAGACCCAGCTTGGATGGCCTGCGTTAGTTTGCAAGAAAACATTGACTTTTTGCTTTACCTCATTTTGTTTTCTAGGAATGTTTCTCATGACACTTTTATGTCAGACACCTTTTATTTATTTTTTATATTCCCTGCTGTTTTCAAGAAGCTAGAATTTATTTTATTTTGAAAGGATATTTTAGAGTACTTCTATGGGCATGGGGAGCACGGTGGTTAATATGTTGGGCTTCTGATCAGAAGGTCATGAGTTCAAATCTCACCACTGCTACGCTGCCCCCTGCTGGGCTCTTGAGCAAGGCCCTCAACTGCTCAGTTGTATGAATGAGATGATTATAAATAAAATGTAAACATTTACATAAAATCATAATTTTTAAAATCATAAAGACCTGGAGTGCAGTCAGTGTTCCAATTTAATCCAAAGTTGTCCAACAAGGTTGAGGTCAGAGCTCTAAAAGACTCCAATCACGATCTACTCAAACCCATGTAAAACATATTTTCATGGATCTGGATTTGTGCACAGGGGCATCATCATGCTGGAACAGATTTGGGTCTCCTAGTTCAAGTGAAAGCAAAATGTAATGCTACTGCATCCAAAGGCATCCTATATGATTGTGTGCCACCAACTTGATGGTAAAAGTTTGGGGAAGAACAACACTACTGGAAAAGTCAGGTGCCAAATCCTTTAGTCATATTGTGTATTATAACAGATAAGAACAGAACAGATCAGAAAGCAAAAGAGGTCAGGATCAATGGGATCTTTTGAGGTAAGAGGTTTTGTGAAGAACAACAGCATCAGAGGTAGCAAAAGTACACACATCCTTCACTCATGCAGTACAGTACAGACTCATGTTTTAAAGACTCGTAAAAGTTAAAGTACTGATCACACTTTTTCCCTCAAGTTAAAGTAATTTCAAGTTTTGTTACCTAATGAATGTATTCATGCTGAACAACCACCATATAGAACAAAATCAGAGAAACGATGATGATAATGATCAGGTGATCAGGAATGTTTCTGTTCTCAGTCATGTTTACATCACTGACTCCCTCTGTCTCATCTATGTTAGTCACACTTCCTGTTGCCTTCTTTGTTGTCAGCTTCGTTGTGTGATAGTCAGGAAATGGTACACCAGTGGTAGGTTTAAAAAGCCACTGCAATAGGTTGATGAGCTGAAAACGTTGTGCAATGAGAATGAAAAAATATTGATCATGTCACCAATTAAATTAAAACTCAAGTAACAAGTCTGGTAATGTAATGAGTGAAAAAAAAAGTACTGATACCAGAAAATAAAAATCTACTGAATTACAGTAACAAAGTATTTGTCTCATTTCTGTGAAGCATTATCTCTAAACTCATGAGGACTTTGTTTAAAAGGTTACTTACAACCACACTTTTTAACCCCAAAATGGCAGATGAGACTACTTCTGGCCTCTGAGACCTCATGGACAGACAAAAAAGAAATACAACTCAAGTCTGAAGTACACTGTTTGTGTTGGGGTTTTCCAGCAGGAATCCTGAAAAGTATCTGAAGTGATTTCTGCATGCTGCACACCAAACCTTGTTAGCTTGCTAATTAGCAAACAGATTAAAGTAATGAAGAACGTCAGCTGGCCTGTGCAGATGGACTTGTTGGCTACATGAATCCCAGTTTGATGGTAGCAAAGTTAATTATTTTTTTCCTGCTTTATTTATGGTATAAACATCTGCATCAACCATTTAATTGAAATTAAATAAATACATAGATACACTCATTATAACATTTACATTTATGGCATTTGGCAGACGCTCTTATGCAGAGCGACTTACAATAACATCAATTATACAACTCAGGGTAAAGGGTCTTTCTCAAGGGCCCAGTAGTAGCAGCTTGATGGTGCTGGGATTTGAACTGTCCAACATCCTTACCACTGAGCTACAGTGATTAGACATAACTTTATTGCCACCAATCAGGCATAACATTATGACCACCTGCCTAATATTGTGATGGTCCCCCTTTTGCTGCCAAAACAGTTGTGACCAATCAAGCATTAACAGCATGAACTTCTTCAACAGTTTGAGCTACAGGAGCTCGTCTGTTGGATCAGACCACACATGGCAGCATTCGCTCTCCACGTGCATCAATGGGCCTCTGCCGCTCATGTCGCCGATTTACCACTGTTCCTTCTTGGAGCACTTTGGATAGATACTGACCACTGTAGACCAGGAACATCCCACAAGAGCTGCAGTTTTGGAGATGCTCTGACCCAGTCGTCTAGACGCTCGCCCATTTCCCTGCTTCTATCATCAACTTTGAGGAGAAAATGTTCACTTGCTGCATAATAACTCCCCCCACTAACAGGTGCCATGATGAAGAGATAATCAGTGATATTCACGCCACCGCTCATAATGTTATGTCATAATGTCATGCCTATACCTCCCTGCACAACAGGTTTTAGTGGCTTGTGCTTAATCTTAAACCTATAAACCTCATGAAAAATAATGTTCTCAATCATGAAAGTGTTTTATTGCTTTTTATTTTATTGCAACTGACTGTAAAAGACGGTAGAAAGAACATTACTCATAATCACACACGCTGGAGTTTTTTCTTGCCACTGTCGTTGCTGCTCATCAGGGATAAACCCACATAATTCACTTTAATTCTTAAGTTCTGGAAAGTTGCTTTGAGACCATGTCCATTGTGAAACGTGCTATAAAAATAAACTTGAGATTTGCTAACCTGTGCTATTTTTTTCCTTATTGGAAAAACATTCTATTCAGTTCTAATTACTGTGAAACATACAGCAATAGAATGAGTCACTATTAGCACTTTTATTATAGCAGCTATAAACAGTCTTTCACTCACTATAGGGAAGTGGTAGCTCAGTGAATAAGATGTTGGGAGTTTGATTGGAAGGGCCTGGGTTCAAATCCCAGGACCACCAAGCTGCCACTGGGCCCTTGAGAAATTTCCTTAACCATTAAATGTGTAGATGTCCAACTTAGATAGTTGTATCGCTCCGGATAAAGGGGTCCGCAAAATGCCATATGTCTGATTCCTCCCTTTCTTTTCAAGTTAACAAAAAAAATCAAAAGTCAAAACATCAAGCGTTTCATTCTGAACGCTTTCCCAAGTGCTGAAGCTGGAGACTCCGTCCACAAATGTTAACTAACCTACAAGAAAACGTCCACAGATCATTAATTGTGTTGTGTTCTCTTTCAAAAACAACAATGCATTCATTTATTATTTATTATGTCACTCGTCAGCCCCTTCAATGAGCCGTTACTATAGAAACAATACTAATGTGCGCATTAGAAAAAGCGACTTAATATAAATCAGTCGTTGGAATTACGGCTGCACCACTATAGGAGCTGCAGTTTGAGAAAATGAATCAATTAATCTTCTGAATAAGATTCAAGAACATCAATTGTGGTACTCATTGTAAAAAAAAAAAAAAAAAAAAGGAATATCATTTGTATGCAGAGCTATTCTTAGAGTGCTCAGGGCCTTCTCCACAGGACCGGCATGAACATCTTGACCCATGGAAGGACATGCCAAGGTTGTTAGCAGGAGAGACAGCCCTTGACGAGAGGCTTGAAGGTGGAGCAGGTGGACTGGGAATGAGACGGAGCCACTGAGGGCCCGAAGGTGAGGGAGAAAAATGGAGCAGGGAAAGGACTAATAAAATCTGCCAGACACTCATCCCTCTCTCAGCAAAGAGACACAGCTGCTCTACGATGAGCACTTATTGATCTGGTGGTGTTGTTAAAGCTAATCAGCACACACACATACAAACACACACACACACACACACACACACACACTTGATCCTTATGAGCAGCAATGCGTTTTTCTATCAGAGCCCAAGAACGTGGCTTTAAAAATGAAGTGTGCCATTTGAAAGAGTCTGAAAATGTCTTTTCACTCCTTATGAGAATTAATGAAATACTGCCCCTGGTCATTCAGCTGGACGGAAAAAAAAATCCTCTTCAGGGTGCCATTATAAAGGGGTTATCTCAAACAAACACCTTGCCCAGCCTGATACAGCATCAGAGCTGATGGGGAAAAAAAACCCACAAGCCAAGCACTGGAGCGTAAAGTGACCGTTACTGTTAAAAAAAAAAGAAAAAGGGACTGCACTGTGGGAGGGACGAGGGATGGGGGTTTGCTTAAAGATCGAGCAAGATGTAAAGTGAAGGCGGAGGGAAATGGAACACACTGAAAAGAGAGAGATAGGGTGGAAGAGGAAAAGCGAATCAAGGTAGTGATGGTGGAGAGAGAGAGAGAGAGAGAGAGAGAGAGAGAGAAAGAGAGAGAAGGACAAAGACAGAAAATAAAATGGTAACACAGAGATGGTAAGGGAAGAGAAATGAGAGAGAGAGAGAGAGAGAAGGACAAAGACAGAAGGTAAAAGGTAACACAGAGATGGTAAGGGAAGAAAAATGGGGAGGGAGGGAGAGAGAGAGAGAGAGAGAGAGAGGAGGAAAAACAAAGAAAAAATTAAAAGGTGGATGGAGAGAGACATAAAAAGGAAGGAGAATAATGAGTGCATGAGAGGCATGACTACTTACAAAACATAGCATTTTTGGGGTGGAGTCTGTTTATCGCGGTTTTGGAACGAAACCATAAACATAAACGGGGATTACTGTATTTAGTGACATTGTCATCTGTTATTGTATTTCATCACCTCAAGATTGGTGAGGTTTGGTGTGATTTTTGTGTGCTAGGCTAATTCTGTTAAAAGAAGTTACAGTAACAGCTACGAGTATCACAACCTCACAAACAATAATTTTTACAATCAATCTGTCTGCCTGCCCACCCCCTTTGTCCATCTGTCTGCCTGCCCCCTCTGTCTACCTGCCTGTTTGTCTGTCTATCTGCCCCTTTTTTATTATCTGTCTGTCTGCCCCCTCTGTCTCTCTGTCTACCTGCCCACTTTGTCCATCTGTCTGTCTGCCCCCTCTGTCTGTCTACCAGCTGATCGGTCCGCCCACTTTGTCTACCTGCCTTTATTTCTCTCTGCCCCTTTGTCCACCTGTCTGTCTGCATAACTGTCTGCTCCCTCTGTCCTTCCTGCCTGCCCCTCTGTCTTCCTCCCTGTCTATCTGTCTGTCTTGCCCATCTGTCTGCCTGTCACTATGTCTGCCCGCTTTGTCTTCCACCTCTGCCTGTTTTTTTGTCTGCCCCCTCTGTCTACCTCCCAGTCTGTCTGCCCCCTTTGTCCAGTTGTCTGTTTGCCACCTCAGTCTTCCGGCCAAGTCAGTCTGCCCCTTTGTTCATCTGTCTGCCCCTTCTGCCTGTCTGCCCTCTCTGTCTGATTAGGCATGAAATGTGACATTATTTGGTCAGTGTTTAAAACATGATCTCTTGGTTAGGACAGATGAAATCCCACCTACCTCTGTTCCCCTCTGTAAACCTAATCTGTTCAAATCAGCCTCTTTCACTTTACTGATCGTCTGGAAGCAGCGTTATCGCCAAACAAACAGCGGCGAAAGATTAACAGATGCTCTTCAGGTTTATCGAGGGCTGCTTTCATCACGCTCACTGCCTGTTTCTTATGATTTTAACATCAACACGTGGCTGTCTGTGCCCTGATTAAAACATTCTTACAGATGAAGAGTCCTTTAATCCCTGGGGAGGGAAAAAAACACTGCACAGGCTGATACACCCACATTCACTGAAATATAACCCAAATGCCCCCTGTTTCAGAGGTAGCCTTTCTCAGAGTCAGTGTGGAGCATCTCCTTCTGTGCCTGTCACACTCTGATGCCCTTTCCCCTCTCTCCCTCTCTCTCTCTCTCACGCACACCCACACCCATGTGGAAGTGCATTAGTAGAGCATGGCAACCCTGCTTCATAACATACATTCACACACATACAGTATATATAACTGAAGATAGATAGATAGATAGATAGATAGATAGATAGATAGATAGATAGATAGATAGATAGATAGATAGATAGATAGATAGATAGATAGATAGATAGATAGATAGATACATTTAATATTATTGGTGGTGCTGCTGTAGATTGACATCGCTGTTCTTCTTATTAATTTATTACTTTATTTATTTATTATATGTATACTTTACTATATTATTAAGGATAAGATTAGTAGGCAGATCTGTCAGAATTCGAGGCCCAGAGTCGAAGATCTCCTATTATAGAGCTTTCAGCTTCAACCCTGTTGAACAAATGACTGTGAATGCTTACATCAGTACCTGACTTAACTAGCACCCATGTGGGTGAATTAAACTCACACAAATCTCCACAAGCACACTGCAAAATCTGATGGAACATCCACACACACACACACACACACACACACACACACACACACACACACACACACACACAGTCTCTACCCATCCCAAGGCATCCTGAGGTTTCGCCAGCTCCAGTCACCTCCCACCTCATGAAGATTATGGACCTTTAAAGAAATAGATGCCGAACTCGCAAACTTCTCGTACCACCCAGAGACGTACCAGTGCCAATTGGATCCCACTACATGTGGAGTTTTGACACTGGACCTCCTGGAGTGTTTAGAGGCTCTGGCATGGAGAAGCTGGTGTTGTATCTGTGATGATCGCAAATGTTGAGCTATTTTATGAGTTGCTCAGTAGCTCCTAGTTTTATAACCATATAGACTGTATAAGACTGTAGAAAGAACATCACTCATAATCTTACATTCCAGTGCTCATGTTAGTTCTCACTCTCCAGTGTTCTGAAGTGTTTAAAGATTTATGATCACACTCTTGATGTCACCCAAATGAGGATGGGTTCCCCTTTTAAATCTGGATCCTCTCAAGGTTTCTTCCTCATAACATCTAAGGGAGTTTTTCCTTGCCACAGTCACTATGGCTGCTCATCAACGATAAATACATTATTCACCTTGACTCTTGATTTCTGTAAAGCGCTATAGAAATAAACTTGGCTTGACACACACACACACACACACACACACACACACACACACACACACACACACACCTTTCAACAGGATACTGCTTCACATTTTCTTCCAAGCAAGTCTTAGTGTGTAGTGTCCAGTGACAGACAGAGAGACAGAACAAGGGGGCGTGTGGAGAGAGTGAGTGAGTGAACATATGTGTGTGTGTGTGTGTGTGTGTAGGTGTAGGTGGAGTTAACGTGACCTATTAAACATCTGGGCCAAATGACACTGGTTGATATCACTACACATTGACAGCAACTCAGACACACACACACAAACACACACACACACACACACACAAATACATATGCTGCATGCACCAAAACACAAACGTACACAAGCATGCAAAGTCACACATACACCACACACACTTATACACATATAGATACATATGCTGCATGCACAAGCACACACACACATGCCTGCAAAGTCTCTCACACACACACACACACACACACACACAAATACACTGCAGATGCATACACACATACGTGCACACACTCAAGATCACACACAAATAAACACACAATACACCACCCATGCAAACAAACACCACATCTCAAATGACCTCATCTACCCTCCTCTGTCTCGATCTCAAACAGCGGTGGTACTGTAGGTGGGCTGTAAGTCCGCTGGAAGTGGAATTGTAGTCCGCTGTAAGGAAAGCTGACTTTATCACAGCCTTATTCCCACTATGCCTTCGCCTTTCTGGCACTCACTGAGACCTGGATATCCCCACAGGACACCACTACTCCAGCTGCTCTGTCTTCTGCCTATGCTTTCTCTCATTCACCAAGAGAAACCGGTAGAGGTGGTGGTACAGGTTTACTGTTTCCCTTTGTCCCATCAAACCATGTAATTTTTTAACTCCATTCAGTTTCAGTTACCTCTTCAATCTAAAAATTTAACTACTGACCAAATTTTCTTGACGTGACTTCTGCTAAAACGGCCTTCTACAAGAAAAAGCTCAAGGCCTCTGCACAAGATCTTCATAAGCTCCACAACATGTTCTTTTCACTACTCAACCCCCTGCTCCATCCTCTGTAACTGCTGATGACTTATACAATAAGATGATCAAGGAAATCTGCCAGACCTTCATTTCCACAGCCAGGAATCCCCTACTCCTTCATTGTCAAAGCTCCTCAACCATAAAAGAAGAAAAGATACTGCAATCATCCAATCTTGCAATCCCACCACCTGCCCTCTGTATCCAGTCCTTTCAACTAAACCATCCGAAGACCTCCTGCCCTTCATCTCCACAATCATCAACGGGCCCTTAACATCTGGCCATGTGCCAACTACCTTCAAGCGAACAAGGGTTATTCCCATCCTGAAAAAACCTGGTCTGGATCCATCGAACATCAACATCTACAAACGGTACCATTTCTCTCCTTCTTTCTAAATCTCTGAAACGAATGTTTTTAACCAAATGTCTGTCTATCTCTCACAGAACAACCTCCATGATCTAAACCAGTCTGGCTATGAAGTGGCACATTCCAGAAAGACGGCCCTTTTGGCTGTCTCTGAGAAACTACATGCTGCTCGATCAGCCAAGCTGTCATCTGTACTCATGCTCCTTGACCTTTCAGCAGCATTAGACACAGTCAACCAAAAGACTCTCGTCTACCCTCAGGAGCCTCAGGATCTGACAAAGGCTCAGTACTTGGTCCCCTCTGTTTCTCCTCTATACCAACTCTATTGGTGAAGTCATATTCTTAGATGGGTTTTCTTACGACTGCTTCGCTGATGACCCTTAACTTTTCTTTCCTTTCGTCAGATACCATAGCTTCTGCTCGGATTTCGGCATGCATGGGAGACATCTCTTTATGGATGAGTGCTCATCAATTAAAGTCTCTCACACACACACACAAATGCATATTGGCTTGAGTGCACACACACAAACACACACACACACACACACACACACCTTTCAACAGGATACTGCTTCACATTTTCTTCCAAGCAAGTCTTAGTGTGTAGTGTCCAGTGACAGACAGAGAGACAGAACAAGGGGGCGTGTGGAGAGAGTGAGTGAGTGAACATATGTGTGTGTGTGTGTGTGTGTGTAGGTGTAGGTGGAGTTAACGTGACCTATTAAACATCTGGGCCAAATGACACTGGTTGATATCACTACACATTGACAGCAACTCAGACACACACACAAAAACACACACACACACACACACACAAATACATATGCTGCATGCACCAAAACACAAACGTACACAAGCATGCAAAGTCACACATACACCCACACACACTTATACACATATAGATACATATGCTGCATGCACAAGCACACACACATGCCTGCAAAGTCTCTCACACACACACACACACACACACACACAAATACACTGCAGATGCATACACACATACGTGCACACACTCAAGATCACACACAAATAAACACACAATACACCACCCATGCAAACAAACACCACATCTCAAATGACCTCATCTACCCTCCTCTGTCTCGATCTCAAACAGCGGTGGTACTGTAGGTGGGCTGTAAGTCCGCTGGAAGTGGAATTGTAGTCCGCTGTAAGGAAAGCTGACTTTATCACAGCCTTATTCCCACTATGCCTTCGCCTTTCTGGCACTCACTGAGACCTGGATATCCCCACAGGACACCACTACTCCAGCTGCTCTGTCTTCTGCCTATGCTTTCTCTCATTCACCAAGAGAAACCGGTAGAGGTGGTGGTACAGGTTTACTGTTTCCCTTTGTCCCATCAAACCATGTAATTTTTTAACTCCATTCAGTTTCAGTTACCTCTTCAATCTAAAAATTTAACTACTGACCAAATTTTCTTCGGACGTGACTTCTGCTAAAACGGCCTTCTACAAGAAAAAGCTCAAGGCCTCTGCACAAGATCTTCATAAGCTCCACAACATGTTCTTTTCACTACTCAACCCCCTGCTCCATCCTCTGTAACTGCTGATGACTTATACAATAAGATGATCAAGGAAATCTGCCAGACCTTCATTTCCACAGCCAGGAATCCCCTACTCCTTCATTGTCAAAGCTCCTCAACCATAAAAGAAGAAAAGATACTGCAATCATCCAATCTTGCAATCCCACCACCTGCCCTCTGTATCCAGTCCTTTCAACTAAACCATCCAAGACCTCCTGCCCTTCATCTCCACAATCATCAACGGGCCCTTAACATCTGGCCATGTGCCAACTACCTTCAAGCGAACAAGGGTTATTCCCATCCTGAAAAAACCTGGTCAGGATCCATCGAACATCAACATCTACAAACGGTACCATTTCTCTCCTTCTTTCTAAATCTCTGAAACGAATGTTTTTAACCAAATGTCTGTCTATCTCTCACAGAACAACCTCCATGATCTAAACCAGTCTGGCTATGAAGTGGCACATTCCAGAAAGACGGCCCTTTTGGCTGTCTCTGAGAAACTACATGCTGCTCGATCAGCCAAGCTGTCATCTGTACTCATGCTCCTTGACCTTTCAGCAGCATTAGACACAGTCAACCAAAAGACTCTCGTCTACCCTCAGGAGCCTCAGGATCTGACAAAGGCTCAGTACTTGGTCCCCTCTGTTTCTCCTCTATACCAACTCTATTGGTGAAGTCATATTCTTAGATGGGTTTTCTTACGACTGCTTCGCTGATGACCCTTAACTTTTCTTTCCTTTCGTCAGATACCATAGCTTCTGCTCGGATTTCGGCATGCATGGGAGACATCTCTTTATGGATGAGTGCTCATCAATTAAAGTTCAACCACAGCAATACAGAACTGCTGGTCAACCAAGGTGATTCATCTCCAGGTCAAGATCTCTGAATAACACTTTATGACTCTCTGCTCTCTCCTTCATCCACTGCTCACAACCTTGGGGTAACTATGGTCAATCACTGTCCTTCTCCTCACATTGCTAATGCTATGTGTTGCTAATGACCTCGTTCTTGTCGGTTTCTTCTCTACAACATCTGATGGATTTGACCAGTTCTGTCCACACAGGCTGCCCAGGTGCTCGTTCAGTCTCTTTTGAGACTGGACTACTGCAACTCTCTGTTGGTAGGTCTTCATCTGAACTCTGTTTGTCCACTGCAAATGATCGAAAACGCAGCTGCACGACTTGTGATTAATCCTGTTATTAGTTCTCCCACCCCACCCCACTGCTGCTCTCCCTTCACTGGCTTCAAGTAGCTGCACGTATCAAATTCAAAACACTGATGCTTGACTACAAGGCCAAAACTGGACCAGCACCATCTTACCACAGAGACCTAATCACACCTTGCACTGCACCATGCTGTCTGAGATCCTCCAGCACTGTTAGACTGGTACCACCTTCTCTTAGTATGAGAGGTAAGTACACTTCATAGCTCTTCTCTGTTCTGGCACCGAGGTGGTGGAATGAACTTGTCTGAACCGCAGAGTCCCTGGCTATCTTCAAGTGACGGGTGAAGACCTACCTCTTCCTGAAACACTTAAACTAACACTTTCCAGGTTTGCTTTACTTAAAAACCTCTCAACATATTTGTAGTCTGATTTATCTTAAGTTTGTAATCTAGCATACCAGCGCCACAAATGTGAATGTAAACACACAATAATACACAGTCGCACACACACACACACACACACACACAAATGCATATTGGCTTGGAGTGCACACACACAAACACAATTAACCACACACACACACACACACACACACACACACACACA